>NW_024081356.1:146563-204404 GCF_003009895.1 Hyaena hyaena | reverse complement strand
TCAAGACAGTATGGTATTGGCACAAAAACAGACACATAGACCAATGGAACAGAATTGAGAACTCAGAAGTGGACCCAAAAGTATACAGCCAACTGATCTTTGACAAAGCAGGAAAGAATATCCAATGGAAAAAAGACAGCCTTTTTAACAGATGGTGTTGGGAGAATTGGACAGCAACATGCAGAAGAATGAAACTCACACCATGCACAAAAATAAACTCAAAATGGATCAAGGACCTGAACGTGAGACAGGAAACTATCAACACCCTAGAGGAGAAAGCAGGAAACAACCTCCTTGACCTCCACCGCAGCAACTTCTTACTTGACACATCCCAAAAGCAAGGGAATCAAGAGCAAAAATAAATGATTGGGACCTCATCAAGATTAAAAGCTTCTGCACAGCAAAGGAAACAACCCACAAAACTAATAGGCAACCAACGGAATGGGAAAAGATAGTTGCAAATGACATATCAGATAAAGAGTTAATATCCAAAATCTCTAAGGAACTCACCAAACTCCACACCTGGAAAACAAACAACCCAGTGAAGAAAAGGGCAGAAGATATGAACAGATGCTTCTCCAAAGAGGATATCCAGATGGCCAACAGACACATGAAACGGTGCTCAGCATCCCCCCTCATCAGGGAAATACAAATCAAAACCACACTGAGATACCACCTCATGCCAGTCAGAGTGGCTAAAATGAGCAAATCAGAGAACTCGAGATGCTGGCGAGGATAAGGAGAAACGGGCACCCTCCTGCACTGTTGGTGAGAATGGAAACTGGTGCAGCCCCTCTGGAAAACAGTGTGGAGGTTCTTCAGGAAATTCACAATAGAACTCCCCTATGACCCAGCAATAGCACTGCTAGGAATTTACCCAAGGGATACAGAAATGCCAATGCATAGGAGCACATGTACCCCAATGTTCATAGCAGCACTCTCCACAATAGCTAAAACATGGAAAGAGCCTAAGTGTCCATCTATGGACAAATGGATCAAGAAGATGTGGTTTATCTATACCATGGAATACTCATGACAATGAGAAACAATGAAAGCTGGCCATGTGTAGCAGCATGGATGGACCTTGAGGGTGTTATGCTGAGCAAAATAAGTCAGGCAGAGAAGGACAAATATCTTATGTTTGCACGTATAGGAGGATTAGGAGGAACTTAACGGAGGACCATGGGGGAGAAGAAGTGGGGAAATGGTGGGGGAAAGGGGGACAGGGAAACCTTAAGAGACTCTTGAATGCTGACAAAAACTGAGGACTGATGGATGGGGGGGCGGGGGGAGATGGGTATGGAGGAGGGCACTTGTGGGGATGAGCACTGGGTGTTATATGGCAACCAACTTGACAATAAACTGTTAAAAAAAAAAGATTCTAGAGTCTAGAATAAGAAGATGCGTTGAAAATTGAAATTCAGGATGATAAGAAGCCTTATGACCAGTAAATGCTTAGACAGTGCTATTGATAATATCCAAAGTATGGAAAGAGCCAAATGTCCATCAACTGATGGATGGGTAAAGAAGATGCAGGATATATGTGTATATAGTGGAGTATTACTCAGCAATCAAAAATAATGAAATCTTTCCATTTGCAACAACGTGGATGGAACTAGAATGTATTATATGTATCAAGCTAAGCAAAATCAGTCAGTCAGAGAAAGACAAATATCATATGACTTCACTCATATGTGGAATTTAAGATACAAAACAGATGAACATAAGGGAAGAGAAGCAAAAATAATATAAAAATGGGGATGGGGACAAACCATAAGGGACTCTTAAAGGTAGAGAACAAACTGTGGGTTGCTAGAGGGGTTGTGGGTAGGGCGATGGGCTAAATGGGTAAGGGGCATTGAGGAGGACACTTGGGATGAGCACTGGTGGTGTTGTATGTAGGTGACGGATTCTGTTCCTAAAATCATTATTGCACTATAATGTTAACTAACTTGGATGTAAATTAAAAAAAAATTAATTAAAAAAATGAAAAAAGATCATCCAAGAAAAAACAAACAAAAAGCAGTAAATGCTTAGGTATAATGGGACTTATTTTTTCTAGTAGAATTTTTGAATATGCCAATAAGATCAACGCAGTGTTTTGGGGTTTTTTTTGTTTTTTTGTTTTTAATTTTTTTAATGTTTTATTTTACTTCTAGGAGAGAGAGAGAGAGAGAGAGAGACAGTGTGAGCAGGGGAGGGTCAGAGAGAGAGGGAGTTACAGACTGAAACAGGCTCCAGGCTCTGAGCTGGCAGTCAGCACAGAGCCCGACGCGGGGCTCGAACCCACGAACCGCGAGATCATGACCTAAGTGAAAGTCGGACGCTTAACCGACTAAGCCACCCAGGCGCCCCTCAATGCAGTGTTTTTACGAAACCATGCTCAAACGTGTGATGGAACTTAGAAAATGTATTGGATGCTGTAGATAATCATATGAGAGCCTGGTTAAAAATAAATCTCCCAAACCCAATGAAAATTACATAGGAATTAGCAAATTATTAGAATTTGAACAGATTATGTCAGTTTTAATCCTTGAAACAAACTTCTTTAATTGATACTGATGAATCAAAAGTGCTTTTGTGCTTTGTATATTTATTTCAGAATCAGGAAAATAGACCATATTCAGAAGCTTGGGCAACAAAGCAAAAGAGATTTCACATAAGTTAGGTCATGCACATGGCCAGTCCCAAACAAACAAATCACTACTGTATATACCGAAAGGTTTTAGCAAGTGATTATCATATGAAATAAGGTCCTCAAGGAGCATGCAATTCTTTTTTTTTTTACATACAGTTTATTGTCAAGTTGGTTTCCATTTAACATCCAGTGCTCATAAGGAGCATGCAATTCTTGATTTCATAGCTGCTAATCATCATTACACTGTTGCTCATAGAAGTATTGGCTATTTTTATTTTTTCCATTGTTCTCCTAGTTTTATTTGAAAAAATATTTTCTCTAATATTAATGTGTTGATATTATGATAATGAATACCATTTAACTAAAAATGTTATTTAGATCCTTTATTATCCAGAGAAGCTTTATATATTAATCTGAATTCACTAAAGAGTTGCAATTAAATACCACTTCTATAATTTACTGAGTAGACTAAGCTACTTTGAGGTCTTTGCTCTGTTCAGTATGAACTGAGAAATGAGGAGGGACCAGATACCCGAAGACTCAAAATGTGTATCATGTATGAATGTTACTTCATTCATAGGTCTGAGTATAGAACACTTTACAAATGAAATCTCATTCTGTATTGTCACTCTTTAGGTTGATGGAAATCTGATCTCATTGCACAAGTTTTCTATATAAGTGAGGAAGAGAAGATTTATAAGTTGGCCACATTCCCAACTCTACTACAGGCTGAAACTAGAAGTGGAAGATGTACTTAACAGGTAAAATTAGAAACTGAATTTTCATATTGATCTGATACATGCCTCATGGAGAGTAAAATATCCAATATAAAATTTGCTGAAGGAAATAAATATTCAAAAAAATTGAAGTTCTTTCTGGACTAAGTAAAAACAGTACATTAAAAAATGTGAGCTTTGGAGTGCCTAGGTGGTTAAGCATCTGACTCTTGATCTCAGCTCAGGTCTTGATCTTAGGGTCAGGCATTCAAGCTCCATGTTAGGCTCCACACTGGGTGTGAAGCCTTCTTAGAAAAAAGAAAAAGAAAAAATTTAAGTGTTTAGGGTAACATAAATAGAAGTCAAAATTCAGGGGTGCCTGGGTCACTCAGTCAGTTAAACATCCAACTTCAGCTTAGGTCAAGACCTCACGGCTTGTGAGTTTGAGCCCCACGTCCGGCTGTGTGCTGACAGCTCAGAGCCTGGAGTCTGCTTTGGATTCGATTCTGTGTCTCCCTCTCTCTCTGTCCCTTCTGGGCTCATGCTCTATCTCTCTCTGTCTCTGTGTTTCTCTATCAAAAATAAATAAACATTTAAAAAAATTCAAAGCCAAAACTTAAATAATTTATTTAATGTTAAAGAATGTAATTCTGTTACTCTCTTATGGAATTCTTAGGTAAATCACTAAATCTCGTATAATTTGCCTAGAGAAATGCAGGCAAGATATGTACAAGCAGCTTTGAAGAAAAAAATGAGTGAGGTCTGATACACATGCACACTAGGTAGCTGTATAACACACTACCATAGACTAGGTGGCTTACATGACAAAATTTTATTTTCTCATAACTCTGGAAGCTACAAGTCAGAGATCAAGGTGCTGTATAATGGTTGGTTTCTGGTGAGACCTCTCTTTTTGGCTTGTAGACAATACTTTCATCCTCTGTTCAAACATGGTCTCTCCTGTGTGCCCATGGAGAAAGAGAGGTCTCTGGTATCTCTTTCTCTTTTTATAAGGACACCAGTTGTATTGGCTTAGGGCCCAACTCTTAGGATCTCATTTAACTTTAATTACTTCCCTAAAGGCCCTCTTTCCAAGTACAGTCAGACTGGGGGTTTAGGGATTCAACATAAGATTTTTGGGAGGTGCTAAGTCCCTAACAAGGGTTTATGCCCTTTTTTTTTTTTTTTTTTGCTTTCATTTAATGGTTTTTAGGAGGAAGCTATGGAAAATGTGTTTAGTGTGCCATGTGTTAGTTTGCATATTCATGAAATCCTTCTGATTGTAGTTCCTGAATCACTTGGAGATAAAGAATAAAAGGTTTAAAAAAAGAAGAAGAAGAATAAAAGTTCTAAGGCTCTTCTCATTAGATTTTATGTCTTCAGGGTGGGGCTTATCTTATCCTTCTTCCTTCTGACTTTGCCTTTTGGCCTTACATCTTTGGGTTTTCCTTTGTGGCTTTTCACACCTAAAGATACAAATTTTGAAAAAATAAATAAATAAATAAAGATACAAATTTTGGTTCAACAACGTTCTCTATTCAAATTGTGATTTGCAACTATGACAGTACATGCCCAGGTGAAGTTAACTAGGCACATAGCTGATGTAAAAATGGTAGTATCTTCCTTGAAATTTTAAAGAATTTTTTATTTTGAAGTTGAGAAAGATAAAGAGATTTAGAAGGATATGAATATTTCTCCTACTCCTTATTCTTTAAAAAAAAATTTTTTTTTGTATTTTGTTTTTGAGAGAGTGTGAACATGAGTGGGGGAGTGGCAGAGAGAAAGGGAGAGTGAGATCCCAAGCTGGCTCTACACTGTCAGTGCAGAGCCTGATACGGGGCTTGATCTTATAAATTGTGAGAGATCATGAGCTGAAACCAAGAATTGGAAGCTCAGTCAACTGAGCCACCCAGACACCCCTCCTCCTCCTTATTCTTATACCTTTTTATTTCTGTTTCTAGTCCATTGCATTTACATGTTGGACACAAACTTTATGTGTGATGGAAGATAGGGTAGTAAATAGTTGGCAGACCATGGGCACTGTGATATCATAAAGTCTCAGTTTTTTCAACTGAAATTTTGGCATAATAATAAAATATACTTCTTAAGATCCATGTGAGGACTCAATAAGAATGTAAACAATTAGCATCAGGCACTGGATAACATTGGTGGTCCAGTGGACATTTATAAGACAAAAGTGGAGATTATGGAATCCTCTTGTATGAGATAGGATTAGTTTAAATAAGAGAGGCTTAAAAAGATAGATATTTAGGGGTGCCTGGGTGGCTCAGTTGGTTAAGCGTCCTACTTTGGCTCATGATCACACAGTCCCTGAGTTCGAGCCCCACGTCAGGCTCTGTGCTGACAGCTCCGAGCCTGGAGCCTGCTTTGGATTCTGTGTCTCCCTCTCTCTTTGCCCCTCCCCCACTCACACTCGTGTGTGTGTGTGTGTGTGTGTGTGTGTGTGTGTCTCTCTCAAAAATAAATTACCATTAAAGAATTTAAAACAAAAAGGTATTTCTCTATTACCTAAAAGCCTAATGACAGGCAATCTATGGCTGATAAAGCAGCAGCAGCAGCAACTCTAAAACAAAAAAAAATCTCTCTGACCTGCCTCCTTTTCAAAATTCAGTAGTTTGGTGAATGAAACCATGATCTACCTTATCACAAAATAAGAAGCTCAACCCACTAAAATCAGTTGATCACCACATCAAATCAATTCTACCTCTTAAATATCTTTCAAGTAATTAATTGTTCCCACTCAATCCCTAATGCCTCTGCCTTACTTCTGCCCCTGGAGATGCTAACCAATATTATGCACTGCACAGGTGTTCTAAGTGGACTCAAGTCATACCCTACTCTAATCTCTCTTCCACACATAGTCTCTGGAACAATCTTTCTAAATGCATATCTCTGTTATCCTTCTCTTTAAAACTCATCAGTGGCACCATATTATTTATAGAATTAACGGTTTTTCGAAAGATATACTTAATCTTTCTGATCCAGCCCCTACTTACCTTTCTAGACTTCTTTTCTTTTATTCCCATCTGAGGTAGGCAGAAAAATGGTTACCTCAGAGATGTCCACATCTTAATTCCTGTGATGTGTGTCTATATTATGTTGCATGACAAAGGAGAATTAAGGTTGTAGATGGAATTAAGATTGCTAATCATTTGACTTTAAAATAAAAGGATTTTTGAGGCCCCTGAATGGCTTATTTGATGAATGTCTGATTCTTGATATAGGCTCAGGTCATGATCCCAAGGTTGTTTTCTCTCTCTCCATCCCTCCCTCTCTTCCTCTCTCCATCCCTCCTCCCCTCTCTCCTTTTCACACACTCTAAAATAAAATAAAGTAAAATAAAATAATTTTCCTGGATTATCTGAGAGATAGAAGAGCCTGTGTCAGAATGATTCAGTGTGAGACTCAACTGCCTGTTGATGGCTTTGAAGATGGAAGGGTTTCAAAAGCTAAGAAATAAGGGCTTCCTATAAAAGCTTCAAAAAACAAGCAATCAGATTCTGACCTGCAATTTGTGGAAAGATGCACAGTCTTCCCAACACCTTGATTTTGTCCTGAGACATGTGTTTGATTTGGGACCTGCATACTGCATAAGATAATGAATTTGTATTTTTTAATTTTTAAATTTTTTTTTAAAAAGAGGTTTATTTATTTATTTTTGAAAGAGAGAGAGAAAGAGAGAGGCAGAAAGAGAGGAGAGAGAAAATCCCAAGCAGGCTTCACGCTGTCAGCACAGAGCTTGATGCAGGGCTCTATCTCACGAACCGTGAGACCTTGATCTGAGCTGAAATCAAGATTTGATGCTTAACTGACTGAGCCACCCAGGCACCCCTGAATTTGTGTTTTTAAGTCGCTGAATTTGTGGTAATTTTGTTGCAGCAACAATAGGAAGCTAATACATCATCAGACCTTTGATAATTTACTTGTGCAACTCCAAACACAGTATATATTCATACTATTTCCTCTACTTGGAATGCCATTACCTTTTTGAAGGCCTGTCTCTTACAGCTACTTCTGTGATTAGCTTCTATCAGAAGAATTTTCAGACTGGATTTCTGCCCGTTTCTGTTGTAACACACTGTATTTGCAACCTCTCTTGTACTACTTCTTTTCCCAAGACTGTTGAGCTCCTGGAGGCCAGGGACTTTTATCCCCAGTACCCAGCCCATGAATGAATTAAGTGAAATGATGAGTAAATGAAAATGGAATGTTCTAAATGCTTTTATTTTAGAAGGCTCATATTCTGGTGTGAGTCTGTGCATATGTTTGTATTTGGGTATGTGTATTTTAGGGCAGAGATAGTCTGAGAAATGTGAAATTGTTAAGTCTTCTGAACTAGTCCTTTCAGGCTGTTATAACAAAAATACAGAGACTGGCTGTCTTATAAATAACAGAAATTTTTTTCTTACAGTTTTAGAGGCTGGGAAGTCTAAGATGAAGGTGTCTGCAGATTTGGTATCTGGTAAGTGCCTCGTTCGTTATTTGTAAGTGGGCTATCTCCTCATTGTGTCTTCATATGATAGAGGACTAGAAAGCTCCCCAAGTCTCTTTTATAAAATATAATCCTATTCATAAGAGATTCACTCTCATGTCCTAATTAACCTTCCAAAGTACTGCCTCATCAAAAGACTAGAACAGTGGGGATTAGGCTTCAACATAGGAATTTGGGGGGACACAAAACATAAGTTTGTAACATCCTCTGCTTCTGATAATCTATCCCAACCTCCTATGCATCTGGTTGGAAATTTAGTATCTATTGTTACTGGAGTTTTACATATAAGAATTCCACGTTTATTTGGGGTCAGGAACATGGACTGGGTCCCACCACCAAGGTAGTGAACCTTGCTTCCAAGATAATTTGTGCTCAGCCTGCACTGGTGTGTATGTGTGTGTGTGTGTGTAGGGTGGGGTAAATTGGTGGGGCTATACACTAGCAGAGCCACTATTTCCTCCAGGGGGTAAAGAGCCAGAAGCTTCTATTTACTTCTTTTTAAAAAAACTTTTAATTTTAAAAATTGAGATATTATGGACCTATAACATTGTATTAGTTATAGATATGCAACATAATGAACTGACATATGTATGTATTGCAAAATGCTTACCACAGTTGAGTTAGCATTCATTACCATACATAATTACATTGTTTTTTCTCATGATGAGGACTTTTAAGATCTACTCTCTTAGCAACTTTGAAATATGGAAAACATGATTGCTGACTATAGCCACCAGCAGTACATTACATCCCCAGGACTTACTTACCTTGTAACTGGAAGCTTGTAACTTTTGTCTGCTCACTTCTCTTAAACTTGGGAAGCTATTACTTTTTACACCATGCCTTTCTCCTTTGATATCTCCTCCCATGTGAAGGAAATTAACATAAGTCCTTTCTAAACGTCTACATTTTTCACCCTAGGAAAAGGAATACACAAACAGTGAAACAAGATACAATTAATATCTCCACAGATTAAATAGGTCTGTGTATTCTCTTGGCTCAGGACAGTCCCTTTTAAATTTTTTTTTTTTTTTAAGTAGTCTCTACACCCAGCATGGGGCTTGAACTCAAAATCTTGACATCAAGAGTCACGTGCTCTAACCAACTGAGCCAGCCAGACACCATAGGACAGTCTTTTTTTTTTTTTTTTTTAATATTTTTATTTATTTCTAGGAGAGAGAGAGAGACAGCGTGAGCAGGGGAGGGTCAGAGAGAGAGGGAGACACAGACTCTGAAACAGGCTCCAGGCTCTGAGCTGGCAGTCAGCACAGAGCCCGACGCGGGGCTCGAACCCACCAACAGCGAGATCATGACCTAAGTGAAAGTCGGACGCTTAACCAACCAAGCCACCCAGGCGCCCCCAGGACAGTCTGTTTTAAAGCCAGTCCTCATGGTGGCTTTTTGGTATTTTGTTTTTAAGAAAAGGATTTTATTCAGAGTATTAGCCTTATATTGCCCAAAAGGGGAAGTAGAAAGAGGAAAGTGCCTTTGAGTGAAAAATGTGAGAGGAGCTCCAAAAATGACATTTTAGTGTTTTTATTAATGTTTAGTTATTTTTGAGAGAGAGACAGACAGACAGAGTGTTAGCAGGGGAGGGGCAGAGAGAGGGAGACATAGAATCCGAAGCAGGCTCCAGGCTCTGAGCTGTCAGAACCCATGGGGCTTAAACCCATGGGGCTCAAACTCGAGCTGTCAGATCATGACCTGAGCTGAAGTTGGACTCTCACCAACTAAACCAGCCAGTCACCCCAACATTTAGACATTTTAAAAATGTTTATTCATTTTTGAGAGAGTGTGAGTGGGGGAGGGGCAGAGAAAGAGGGGGACAGAGCCCACAAGTGGGCTTCGTGCTGACAGCAGTAGGCTGCATGGCAGGGCTCAAACTCATGAACCCTGAAATCATGATCTGAAGGCAGATACTCAATTACTGAGCCACCCAGGCGCCATTCTGTCAAGTATGGAGTTCAGACTCAGACTTAATTTGGTAAAATAAGTAATGCGACGTTTCACACATCACCATGGTGGTCTAAGATTCATACACAAGTCATTATTTTTCCTCTATAATATTAATTTAAGTGCTTCATAATATTTTTAGCTAGGAAATAATTATTTCCTTATTTATTTAGAGAAATTAGGTAGTTTCCAGTTTTTTTCCTACTTTGAGCAGTACTGAAATCCTTGTAGCTAAATATTCACACGGATCCTCAATTATTTCCTTAACATAAATTTTCAGAAGCATAATTACTGGTTTGAAAGAATAGGTCAAAGTTTAAGGCTTTTAATATGAGTTGTGAAAAGAGTCCATTAGAAAGACTGTAGTTCTTCGCGCCCGATCTCGTCTGATCTCGGAAGCTAAGCAGGGTCGGGCCTGGTTAGTACTTGGATGGGAGAAAGACTGTAGTTCTTTATAAATGACGGAAAGCACCCTCTTGGAAGGTACCTTGAGAAAATAAAAATGGAACATGTCTTAGTTTGCTAGGATTTCCATAACAAATACCACAGAATGGTGGTGCCTTAAACAATTAAAATTTTAAGTTTAATTTTAAATTAAAAACCAAACAAAACAGGTGTGGCTCATGTGTGGCCCAGTGGGTTAAGTGTCATACCCTTGATTTCTGTTGAGGTCATGATCTCATGGTTAGTGAATTGGAGCCGTGTCAGGCTCTGTGCTGACAGCGTGGAGCCTACTTGGGATTCTCTCTCTGCAATCCCCCTCCATCCTCTTTCTTTTTCTAGGTATAATTTAGGCACAGTAAAATATGCCTTTTTTAGTGTGTAGTTCTAGGAGTTGTGTAACCACCACATTCAATGATGTTACTGTAATCAAGCTTACAAGAGCCATGGACACCAAAGGTTTAAATTTGTTGTATATATATGTTGTACACAATATATAATTTTATATATATATAAAATATACATACATACACAAAAGATATTTATTTATCATTTATTTGTTTAATTAATACTTATTTGAGTGTGAGAGAGCAGGAAGAGGGGCAGAGAAAGAGGGAGAGATAGAATCCCAACCTGTTAATGCAGAACCCAACAGGGGGCTCAAACTCACTAACTGTGAGATCATGACATGAGCCGAAATCAAGAAGTTAGATGCTTAATTGACTGAGCTACCCAGGTGCCCCTAAACTTCAGTTATATTTTTAATTTTTGTTTTGTTTTTGAAGGCTGAGACACTGGTAAGCAAGATAAAGCCAAGAAACAAACTCAGGCAATTACCTGAAAGGTAAGATAGGAAAAAACTTTTTTCTTCTTGAATGATCCGAGGGGTAGAGACTGACTATATCATTTAAGTGTTTATATAACACTGCTTATTCACTGTTCCCACCTTTACCAATCTATTGTCAAAAAAGAGTGTAACATCCCAATTATCTTGCACTTATCCTAGCTTCAAGTCTCTCAAACATACTTATGTTGCCTCCCATCATCCCATAAGCCCCTTCTATATGTAAGGTTTTTATCCAGACAAATGCCTCTCTGAAACTTTCCTTGTCAATAGAAACTAACCCCATAATGGATTCCCAATTAGGTGGTATGTACGATTATTTTAAAACAATGTAGGACAAACCTGTTACTTTGGAATTTACAGTTTAGATGGGAAAATAAGTTCTTTTTCCATCAGAAGTTCATCTTTTATGGTTGTAACATTTTGTGGGACTCTAAAACATTTTCTTTTTTTCTTTTGTTTTTTTAAAATGTTTTATTTATTTCTGAGAGAGAGAGAGAGGAGAGTGTGAGCAGGGGAGGGTAAGAGAGAGAGGGAGACACAGAATCTGAAACAAACTCCAGGCTCTGAGCTAGCTGTCAGCACAGAGCCCGACACAGGACTCAAACCTACGAACCATGAGATCATGACCTGAGCTGAAGTCGGACGCTTAACTGACTGAGCCACCCAGGCGCCCCTCTAAAATTTATTCCTTAAGGTCTAATCTTTCATATGAGCCGTAGTCTTGGGCAGCCCATAAAAAAGTGCCTTATAAATATCCCATATCACCTTAAACATTAACAACCCAGTTCATCATCTGCCCTCCTCCCTCTAAAACAGTTTCCTTTCTTAGATTTCTAGCTCTGTCAGGCTGCAGTTTTAGTTTCAGATTTCAAACATTGGGATCCTTTTGTTTTCCTCGTTCTTTATCATCAGTTAGTAAATCCTGACATATCTGAATTCTGTGTGTGTGTTTTGTAACAAATCAAATAGTTAATAGCTTCCTACTGTCCTTCTCTTAATCGGGAGCACACTGATCACTACCTAATATGCTATATACCATTCTTTTTTAAAAATTTACTTATTTTGAGAGAGAGAGGGAGAGAGTGAGCATGTGCAAGTGGGGGAGGGGCAGAGAGAGATTGAGGGAGTATATGCAGGCGGGGGAGGGGCAGAGAGAGAGAGAGAGAGAGAGAGAGAGAGAGAGAGAGAGAGAGACTCCCAAGCATGCTCTGCGGGGCTCAAACTCCTGAACCGTAAGATCATGACCTGAAATCAAGAGTCTGATGCTTTACTGACTACCATTCTTATTGTCTCCTTCTCCCCAGTAGAACGTAAGCTCTATGAGGGCAGAGATTTTTGTCTGTTGTTTACTGCCATCCATATTCCCAGCACCTGGTGTAATATTTGTTAGATAATTGAGCACTTACTATGTACCAGGCACTATGAGTTTACATATGGAATCTCATTTAATTTTTGCCACATGGGGGAGTGTTTTATTGTTTTGATTTTCAGATAATAAAACTGGTTACATTTTTTGAAAAGGTTAAGTGACTTGCACCAAGTCACACAACTGGATGATCACACAGTTACTAGATAGTAGTGTCAGACTCGTTTTGTTCTCAAGCCTTCCAGCTTATTTCTATGCCTGGGCAATAATATTCATACTACTTCATCTAAATTTCAAGGCATTCCATAATATCAAAGACCCTAAACCTATCTTACCAAAGACTGTTTTATATAAAAAATCTCTTGCTTCAAACTAGTCTACTTACTGTTACCTTGAACCTTATGTAGTTTTTCTTTCCTCTTTATTTTGCTCATGTAAAGTCTCTGTACAAATTTTATATAGCCTTTTAATCAGATTGAGCGCAAGTTCTCTTTCACGCCATTCAATCCTGAATACTCCAGGATACAGTGAGGAATTCCTTTTCTTCAGTAAGTACCACGTGGTTTTGAGGGCTCTTGGTCATGTAATGTCTCACACTATGTCCCATTCCTTGATTCTTGCTTGCACACAAAAGTTCGATACATGGAAGCCTTGGTAACTTGCTCTCATTAGCATCAGAGTGAGGGTAGGTATGGTAGTTATTAGGGGTGGTGATATTTATGTAGGATATCCTCCGACACTCGGCTTGTTATAAAATGCCTTTAGAAAAGCTAACGTTTTTGTTGGGAAGGAAGCATCTCATAGGTCACAGAAGCATAAAACGATGTGTTCCTTAAGTAAAATGAAAATGTGAGCAGTGGGAGTATGCTCTGAAAGGCCAGAAGGCCGAGCAGGGCGCCTGGAAGGGCTTCAAGGCCAGCGTCAGAGTGGCGGGGAGGTTGGCCGGGGGAGTGGCGGGGGGGGGGGGGGGGGGGGGGGTGGTCATCTCGCGCCAAGACTCGGTCGGAAATCATAAGTACCTCAAGCACGTCACTGTCCTTCACCTGGCCCCCGGCTCGCTTTTGCGCCGGAACACGTGCCAGTGTTTTAGTTTAACCGCACGTCGGGGCGTCAATGATCTGTTACTAACTGCCTTTCCCGACCAGGCCTCTAACCCTCCATCTTTGTGAGGGCACGGGGGCGGGGCGGCGAGGATGCCAGGTGTAGCGGCCCGCTCGAAACGCGGCGGGTAAATCCCGGCCCCCAACCCCAACAGTCAAGTTTTCAAAAAGCCCGCGCGTGGCGCCCCAGGTCGCATCCGTTGGGAACGGCCCCCCAGCGCGTCCCCCTCAATCCCCCACCCCTATGCCCCGGGCCGGGGCTAGTCTTTGCGGTGGCAGGCAGGTTCCGTGCACCGGGGGCGCCGGGGCCAGCGCGCACCGGGGAGCGCGCCCGTCCAGCCGCGGCCGAAAACGGAAGTGGGCGCGAGCAGATCGCGATGATTGGCTGAAGTGACATGTCTCTCAAGGGGCTGGCGCGAACGCCACTGCGGAGCTGGGCGAGGGGATACGGCTAGGGGAGGGGGGAAAACAGTGGGAACAGCCGCGGGGCTGGGAGGAAATGAATTGTGGAGGTGCGCGGGGAGCAGTGAGAGTCCCCGGTCAGGGAACACGGGGGAGCCAGGGAGTGAGAGCCGGGCTATAGAGGTGGTGGCGGGAGCAGCGCAGGCCGAGGGCTTGAATCAGCCGCGGAGGGCGGGGAGTCCGTGACCGAGAGCGGCGCTGCGGAGCGGTAGGCGGGACTAGAGAGAGCGACGTAGGGATTGGCGGGCAGTGCTAGGCTGCCGTACGTCGGCGGTGACGCACGCCTCGGGGAGGGTGCGCGCGCGTGCAGCGGCCTCTTTGTGTGGTGCCCAGATAGGGGAGCGGAGGTGGCGGTGGCGGTAGCGGCGGCCCTGGTTGTCTTCAGTCTTCTCGGCTCGCCTTCTAGCCGGCACCTCTCCCCTCCCTCCCCCTTCCTCTTTTCCTCCTTCCCTCCCCTTCCCTTCTTCCCTTCCCCGTCGGTGACCGGCGGTGGCGGCTCCAGCAACAGCTGGGCCCAAGCTGTGAGGAGGCCTTAGCCAACGATAACGGCGACGGCGAAACCTCGGAGCTCGCAGGGCGGGGGGAAGGCCCGGGCCGTGGAGATGGAGAATTCCCAGTTGTGTAAGCTGTTCATCGGCGGCCTCAATGTGCAGACGAGTGAGTCGGGCCTGCGCGGCCACTTTGAGGCCTTTGGGACTCTGACGGACTGCGTGGTGGTGGTGAACCCCCAGACCAAGCGCTCCCGTTGCTTCGGCTTCGTGACCTACTCAAATGTGGAGGAGGCCGATGCCGCCATGGCCGCCTCTCCCCATGCCGTGGACGGCAACACGGTGGAGCTGAAGCGGGCGGTGTCCCGGGAGGATTCGGCGCGGCCCGGTGCCCACGCCAAGGTTAAGAAGCTCTTTGTCGGGGGCCTTAAAGGAGACGTGGCCGAGGGCGATCTGATCGAGCATTTCTCGCAGTTTGGCACCGTGGAAAAGGCCGAGATTATTGCCGACAAGCAGTCTGGCAAGAAGCGTGGCTTCGGCTTCGTGTATTTTCAGAATCACGACGCGGCAGACAAGGCCGCGGTTGTCAAGTTCCATCCAATCCAGGGCCATCGCGTGGAGGTGAAGAAAGCCGTCCCCAAGGAGGATATCCACTCCGGTGGGGGCGGAGGCGGCTCTAGGTCCTCCCGGGGCGGCCGAGGCGGCCGGGGTCGCGGCGGTGGTCGAGACCAGAACGGCCTGTCTAAGGGCGGCGGCGGCGGTTACAACAGCTACGGTGGTTACGGCGGCGGCGGCGGCGGCGGCTACAACGCTTACGGAGGCGGCGGAGGCGGTTCATCCTACGGTGGAAGCGACTACGGTAACGGCTTCGGTGGTTTCGGCAGCTACAGCCAGCACCAGTCCTCGTACGGGCCCATGAAAGGCGGCGGCGGCGGCGGCGGTGGCAGCAGCTGGGGTGGTCGCAGTAACAGTGGACCTTACAGAGGCGGCTATGGCGGTGGGGGTGGTTATGGAGGCAGCTCCTTCTAAAAAATAAATCTAAAAATGCCTGGGAGTGGCTATAGGGGTAGCTCTTTTCAACAACCCAGTTAGGGTCAACTCCTGAGTTCCTTCCTCTCCCACCGCCTTCCCCGTTTTGCCCTTGGGGGGAGCCGCTTCTGTGGCTGTGTATCCTTGGGGGTGTTGCCCTCTTTGCCTGCCACCTCTCTTGTCTCTCCCTCAGAAGATGGACTCGGCCCCACATACACATTTTTGTGTTACAGTCATTGATGGACTCTATTTTTTTATTATTACTTGGACCTTGGTCGTTTTTATACTAGCAAAATGTCTTGTTTTAATTTGTGTTTTTTGGGGGGGAGGGAGTGAACTTGCTGATTCTGTAGCAAAACCGGGGCGGGGGTTAGGGTGGGGGGTAGTTTACTTTGTTGTAAGGACTTGATACCTGGCTACAGCGTTTTCTATGAAATCTACTTGGATTCCATGCCTGAAATTTGGAAGCATATGTACAAAAATCATTTTTACGTTTTATTTTTAATAAATCATTGTGTTTGACCGTTAATGTCTAACATTTTTTTTTCTAGGATCTATTCCGTACCGTTTTAAGGGATATTAGTTAAAAATTTTTCGTGTTAATTCTTAATTCTTGATGTGTACTTTAAGAAACTTTTAAAAGCTCCTTTGGTGAGTTTTTTTCTGTTGCCCTTTTAGTGACATGTTGAATTTTATCCCTTACAGGCAAAACTTTTGAAGTGGTGGATGTAGCTTTTTAAAATCTTTAAAGTTTCTGTGCATCCATCTCCTATACTAAGCGATTTGCTTATCATCTTGACATGGTTGGTCACTTCTTTCTATCAGAATTTACTTCAAAGTATGTACTGTGTAGCTCGAAAGAAATAGTTTGTGTTAAGCATGTGTTTTCATTCATATAAACTGTTTAAAATTTTTCATATGGCCTAGTTTCATCCCTTTTACTGGTTTGTCTGTAATGAGTGGTTACAAATAAGGGTTATATTTTACCCTTAAACTAAAAGCATTTTTGTATTTTCAGAGCAGATTTAAACGTTTTTCCCTATAGCTGAACTGTTGTCCTCTTGGAAATCCTTACCCCAACCTTTGTAGCACCATCTACTGGCAGAATGGCAGTATATCTGCAAAACAGTTTGTTTAAAAACTTGTTTGGGATAATTGCATCAGATTTGCAAGTTTTGCCATCAAAAATCTGTGCAGACTTTGGTTACACACTTACATGTAACCAAGATGGGCTTTACAGGAATGTAGTTAACGGTCCATATCACAATTGCCCTTTCTATACAAGATTTGAAAATGTAAACTGCTATGCATAGCTTGGGAAGTGGCCCCAAATTGCTATGACAACTAATGAACCAGCTACATGTACTGGTGTCTTAGGTGCAAGTTGTAAAGCAAAATATTTGTGTATTCTGCTTGGTTAACAAATGTATATTTGTAGCCCTTTCATGCAATAGAATTCAAGTTGTTTATAAAAAAAAAAAACAATGATATAGGAGAAAATTGCCTTCTTGGGTAGAAATATAGAATAGCAACGTTTATGGTTATCACAAATAAAGAATTCAATTCTTTACATGATTGAGTGAGAGTATGTATAACCTGGTGGGTGGCTTCAGAGTACTTATAGTACACTTGATTTTATGTTATGGTAAAATTTTTAACTTGACTATTGTAGTTCCACAGCCCAAATGTACATAGTAAAAGCCCAAATGTATATAGTAAAAAGCTTTCTGAAGGGGAGATTAATGGGCTTTAAAGTAAAAGACTATTTTAGCATTGGCTTTTTCTTAGTTCTTGTTACTGTATATTTCTTAATGTCTAATTCTTGCCAATTTTTAAATCTTAATTGCTAGGGCTTTCCTTTTGAGAGATAGGAAGAAAGGTCAAGGTTGCTAGGCTGCTCAGTAGTTGCTGATGGCTTGCTATACTTGTGATAAATGGGATAGATGTTTTTGCATATTGAATAAATACCATCAGATCTTTTGCCCTTCAATGATTCTTTGGTTTCCTTAAATTTTTCACTTTTAGTGAAACACTACACATGGGCTTCTTCATTTGGTAGTTGAGCTTGGTTTTTGGATTCATCTAAGATACAGAAAATGATACACTTAAAAGTTTTCTTTATAATTCTTATTTAGTCTTTTGTTTAGCTTTAGTGGGAAGATCTCTTTCTTCTGGGTCAGTTGGAATACTCCCAACTTTTGGAGGGTTTCCAAAGTCTAATAAGGTTATTACCTTATTGTATTCCCAGCATAGTGACTGCTAAAAAGTAAAATGAATTATGTAAAGGGATTACCTGTTAGACACTTAACTCAAGGTGCTCTTTTGGCATATAAACAGTTCATTGTCATGTATTCACCTTTTCAGATTCCTGAAATCTGGACCTGGTACTTAGTGAAAGCAGAATCATAATGATATTTAATCTTTATGGAATTCATCTTGTCAATTTTTATGTGAGCATTTTTGATGTGAGTTTTTTCCTCTATCTTGGGGGCAGCCAGTTGTAATTTTTAAGTCCTTTCACCTATGAGAGCTGTCTGAACGTTATTAAAATTTAAGAATTCATAGAGGTGGTACAGAATCTAGTCAATACCGAATACAATTTTTTTGCGCCATATTTGGGTCTATTTTGAAAGAGTTTCCCAGAAATGAACTTTTTTCTTCCTTTTTTGAAGAACTTTTGCATTTACAGTATTTTTAGTGTAAATTCAGTTGTAATCATTAATTGGATGTATTTTGAAAGGTATTTAAAAATTGTTTGTACTTTTAAATCTTAAGCTTGCAGGTGGTTAATGTTCATAGAGATAACTATAGAATGATAAACTGTTTCCTCCTATAACTTAGCAATTTTGAACATAGATTTCTTACTTAAATTTGCTTTGCAATAAATTTTAAGCAAGGTTAAAGGATTGAGGATATTTGAAAATTTAGTATTTATCGTGATTTCCCTCAACCAGAAGTGACCGTGTCAGTTATTTGATAGGCTTCTTTACTTTTTAAGTGCTGGCTTTTCTCAAGTCTGAGCAGTTGCATTTTATGTGAAATTTTGTGTACCTGTGTCTTTGCTGACTAAAAGTGGGCTTTTGGATGTTGGATTGATTTTAGTAGAATTGCATCCAGTCAATATATGGTTTTTAACCAGAAAGGTAACATTTGGGTAAGTCTCTCCCATTTTAATCAACTTAGTGTAGGATTTTGTTCACTGGGAAAAATTTTGTTCCGTTTTAGAAGGCCTGATTTTGTTTGCATCTGAAACAAGGCAACAAAGATTGCCCCTGACCTGGAGTAGGGCAATGCTTTTTTCTTAATGTCTCATTGCAGATTACTTTGGTGTACCTTTGTTTCATGCTTTCTCTTAAAAGTGAAAATATGTTGTAAGATTTTTTTTCAATAAAAAGTCCCTTGAAAGAGTAGCTAAAACCTAAGAAACCTGCTTTCTACAGTTCGTTACTTAAAAAATTGTTATGTTGTATAACATTTGGATTGTAACTCAAGTTACAGAAATTAGCAGTATTACTAGGAAATAGAAAATACATAGATTTTATTGAATCTTGAGGCTGGTGTATTTTAAAAATAACTTTATAAATCAGACTAAATGAAAAGTGAGTAAGAATTCTACCAGTATGAGCCAGTCCTCAAGGATAATCACTAATAAATGCATATTCAGCTAGTTCTTTTTTGTTGGCTCTTTAAGTTAATTTTTAAAATAGGACTATATAGTTTTACAATTTTTATGTATGTCAGTAACATTCTCACGTATCAAGACCTTTCTCTTTTTACAGTTTGTACAGCTGACCCTTGAACAACATGGGGGTTAGGAGCACTGACCCTTACTCACCCTGCATAGTTTAAAATCTGTGTATAACTTTTGATTCTTCCAAAACCTAACTACTAATATCCTACTGTCAACTGGACAGTAGGATAACAGTCAATTAGCCTGTGTTTTGAATGTTTTATGTATCATATATTCTAATAAAGTAAGCTAGACAAAAGAAAAAATTAAAATTATAAAAAGAATTCCCTTCACAGTACTATATCAAAAAAATCACCAAGTGGACCTTTATAGTTTAAATCTGTGTTTAAGGATCAACTGTGAATGGTCTATAATACAGCTTTTTATAACTTAAAATATTCCTTTTGATAGAACAAGATTTCTTGCTGTTATGAACAATGCAGTAATTTTTATCCTTGCAGATACATTCTTGCTGATCAAATGTATACTTGAGATGGTTACCTTAGAGCTAAATGTGCTAGACTGAGAATGTACCAGTTTTGTGGTATCATGAGTATTTGTCAATTCTTAGTATATATACAGAAAGGCATATACTCCCTTGGGGCTTTTTAAAGCCTTAGGGTAATTCACTGAAAACATTTTACTGAAAAATTTCAAAGCTAGATGATACGTGATATAATAGTTAATGGCCTATGAGGACCATTATATTGCTTTCTTACCCTTTGTTTTCTTTAATAGTTCTTATGCAGAAATGTTTGCCAGTCTTTCCATATGATTGCTATATATATCACTTAGGGCATTTCATTACTGTTTGAAGAAATAAGAAAGTATCACTGATTTTGTTTGCTATGTGTCTTGTGTTAGATACTTCATGTGCATCATTTATTTCAGTCTTCCGAATAATTCTATGATGAGATCCAATTATCTCTATGTTGTGTATAAACTATAGGCTTACCTAATTTAAGTAATTTGCTTAAGATCATGTAGCTATTGGAAACAAATAGGCAGGCATCTTTTCCCTTATTTTTAAAGCATATAGTATAGATATGCTGTAATTTATTGATTAGCATATTTGCAGTTTCTCTTCTGTTTATAATTTAAGACTTTTGCAGGCCTTATGTTGCCATTTATAACATTTAAAGGAAAAAAGTACAGGAACCTGGTTGAAGCTGTTGGTTATACTGGTATTCAAAGAGTTCTCTAAGAAATCTGGTAAAGCCCTACAAAGGATTATTTGGATACTTACAGTCCTAACATTTTCTATTTTGCTTTTGTCATTTTTTCTCTCAACTTGTTTCAGTGTTGTTATGAGAAAATTGATTTAAAAATATGTGTTTTATGTCCATTAAAAAAAACAAGCATTAGTGCCCTTACATTCTGAAGGGACTGTAGAAGTCTGAGATTTTATAGCAATACATAGGCAGTTTATTATTTTCTAGTTCATTCGACCTAAAATGGGTAGCATCATGTTTTAGTTGTGTGTGAATATTTTTCACTGTCGAAATTGCTTTTAGTTGACTTGCTGAGTACTTCTTCAAGAAGCTCTTGAGAAAGCAGAGAAAAGAACAAACTGGAAAGGGAGAGATTTACTCTGGATCACAGGTGGGCAATGCAAAAAATCTAAATTTCCAGTTGAAATGTGAATTCTGATCTTACTGTTTAACCGTATTAACTTATTTTCTGTGGACTTCTTTTTCCTATAAAGTGAAGACTAACTGTTTAGACCATTTCCAGTTTGATACTCTTAGTTTTTAGTCTTGTTTGGTAATTATTCAGCAACAGCCTTCAAGAGGAATTCTTGAATCAGTTCTTATAAATCATTAAGCAATTTATTGAGCATGACTTAGCTAAATAGTAAGGATGAGCCCTTGCTCTCATGGTACCCAGTTTAGTTTGGGTGGTGGAAATTTAAACAGTTATAATAGAGTGTGGGCATTTTAGTCAGACATATATGAGCAGTAGTGACTTCTTTGTGGGTCAGTTCACTGACCCGCGATGTTAAGAGACATTTGGCACTAGTTTTGTCACTTAGAATAGGTAGTTTCAAATGGTCAAGGACATTCCACAGTTTATACCAAGATGCAGAGCATGATGTATTGGGCTCTATATTTTTTTCTTGCCATTACTAGACCAGAAAGACCTTAATTAAGCACATCATCTATTTTTAAAAATTATTTTGCATTATTTTATGATTGGTGGTTTTTGTGAAGTGTTGATAGCAAAACAGCTTACGGAAGGTGGAACATATCCAATGATAGAAATACAAAACAGTTGAAATACTAAATGGGAAATACTAAGATGGGAAATGGTAATCGCAGCATATTTTGGAGACCCTTTTATTAAGCTACAGTTAGCATGCATTTTTTTTTTAAATTTATTTCTGAGAGAGAGAGACAGCGTGAGCAGAGGAGAGTCAGAGAGAGAGGGAGACACAGAATCTGAAACAGGCTCCAGGCTCTGGGCTGGCTGTCAGCACAGAGCCCGACACGAGGCTCGAACCCACGAACCATGAGATCATGACCTGAGCCGAAGTCGGACGCTTAACCGACTGAGCCACGCAGGTGCCAAGTTAGCATGCATTTTTGTCTTATGAATATCTTTCCAATATTTTGATATATTAGTTGATTTTAAAATATAATTTTGTTAGAAAATAACTTCTAAAGTAATTCAGTTTTCTTATAGAAAAGAAACTATTTGCCATAATTGAAAGGTTAGTTACATGTTTTCTAAATTTCCTTTTAAAAATGAAGTTAACATTTGTATAATTTTGGGGGAGGCAGTATTTGAGAAATAAGGGGCATTAATTATTAGCCTCAAATTGAATTTGACTTTAGCACATTGTGAATGTTCTTGATGCTTAAATTTAGTCTCTTACTAAATATAATGTGTAGAATTACTTTAGTTGGAAAATAGAATTTATTGCTCATTTCAAAGAGAAGCATACAACTGGTTTCAGAAAATAAGTCTTTGACTTTGGAACCTGCTTTTGGGTGAACTTCACATTTTCCCTAAATGAGAATTTAAATGCTACTAGATAACACATTTATCACAAAAAGGAGATACTTGAAAGCTGCTCTTAAAATAGGAATCACAAAGTAGGAAGGGTAGAGTCTCATGTACTTACTTTTTACAGCTACCTTTTTACTTGCACTTGGAGCTGGATGAGTTGAATATTCAAAGAGCAAAAGGATTCAAGAAGATACCTTGCTAGACATTCTTATCTGTCTGCTGCCTTTTCTACCTAGGCATATTTTCCTAGGCTCCTTTGATTCTTTTATCACTTTGGTTTGCTTAAAAACCAAAACAACGCCCGTTCCCCCCCACCCCGCCCCCCGCCCAAACTACCTGAAAGAGATTTGTGACATCGTCTGCTCTAAAATTTTCAGATGTGAACTTTTACTATTTAAACAACATGTGTATTTCCCAGTGTTTACCATCAGTTTGGTCAGGTATTGATTACCTTCTTTGTGCAAAAGACATCTAGGCTCTGGAGATAACACAGTAGTGAGACAAACATGGTTCCTGTCTTCAAATAACTTATTCTGATTGGAATTCCATTTCTTCTGAAATGATGGATCCTTTCTTTTCAGCATCATGGCACCATCTCAGATTGTTCACACCGTACAAATTGGAGTTAGTCCCATTGTCATTTAGTGTACATTCTCTGATTTTACTCCTTCCCGGTTACTTCTTATTTGGAAACCATATGAAAGGTGCATTGTTTCCCTCTGAAGCTTATGTTGCAAATATAGTTTGCCTTAGAGTAAGCATCTGATTTAATATTTGATAGTCCTTAAAGACTTTCTTTTTACCTTGAACAAGTTGGCCTGAACCTCAGTTTCCTTGTATTCAAAAAGGAGAGATTTCGTGATCCCTGTCTCACAGGGTTGAACAGATTGAGTGAAAAAATCCATTTAAACGACTTAACTATCTTGTGTGATACATAGTAATGTTAACTGTTACCCCTGGTAACAGTTATGATTGTCTAGCAAAAGGTGTACCTTTATTTAACCCTCAACCACATGATAACTTACACAGTTAATGAGGTACATAAGTAACTGTCTCCAAAAGAGTAGTGACATAGACATTGACGTGTTGGGTGAACTGGGATAAGGGAACCCCCTAAACCTACTGTACGAATTACATTTACAAATATTCTGATTGGATCCATTCACTAACCATAAATTGGTGGCTGCAGCTCATCTCAGAAAGGTTAAGTAACTTTTCCAAGGCCACTCAGCTGGTGAAAAGTTTGAGCTGGGAGTTGAATCCAAGTCTGATTTCCATGTTCATGCTCTTCCCACTAAACTTGATTTGCTTCCAGACACAGGTGGCTAGTTTGTACTAAGGGTAAAGAAGATTTGTGGGAAATAAACTGGAAGAGGTTGAACCCCATTACTGAGTTCTTTGAGTTGTATGCTAAGGAGTTTGGACCTTATCTGGCAGGCAGTGGAAGTTACTAAAGATTACTGAACAATAATAGTGGTAGTGAGACTGTAATTTAGACAGATTGGCTCACTAGCACTGTGTAAAATAGTTGGCATTTCAGTGATATCTCAGGTGATAAGGTTGTTAAGACAACTGATGTTAACCAGGTAAGAAAAGGAGATCATGAACAAGGAGGTAGTGCTGGAAGTAAACTGAGGGAAGTTGTGAAAGTAAAATTGTCATGACTGGATATATAGGGAACAAGGAAGGAATAGTTGAATGAGAATTTCTGTGTAACTAGGAGGATGGTGATACTCCTGGGACTGGGAAGAGGAGATTTAGAAGGAAGGTTTGGGACATACTTGAAGATGCTGGTGAGCACTTAAATGTATTGTGTCTTTTTCACATAGCTTCACAAAATGGCTACTATGGTAGATGTTCTCTTTTTGCCCCTCCTGGCCCACTCCCCACCTTTCTCTTTGTTAGGGTGTTCTTGGGAGCTTGATTCTTAAAGAACTGCATACCCTCTTCTTTGGCTTCTTGGGTTTAGTTAGTGGGAGAAACCAGCAGGAGATCTTAAGAGTGAGAGAATGGTGAGGTCCACATATTTGTTCCCCATCTTTCCCAAATATTTATACTCAGAAGACAGATTTTCAGTGGCCACAGCTTTGTTTCAGTAGCATGCTCTCTCACAGCTCTAGGTCTTTTCTCACTTCTGGGAACCACTCCCTCCTGTAACCACTTTAGGCTTGCTGTTGCTGACCCCAAGATGGTTCCCAGACATTGCTGGTTTTCCTGTGTGCCCACACCCTTGTAAATAATTCCTTTTATTAACACCTCAATAACACTGTGTTTTCTTTTATCTAGTTAGTGAAAAAAATTAAGTTCCTTCCACATTTTCTAATGACTCGATCTTCCAGGCACCATCAGACTTGGAGAAGACCTAGCTATTTGCACTAAGTTACTTTCCTGTCATGAATTTTCTCACATTGTTTGAAATTTAATCTCTTTATTTCCTACTGTGTTAGGTTAAAGTTACGACTCTTCTGCCTGATGATTGATCTGAAAATACAGCATTGAACAAGAGACAAAAATCCCTGCCCTCAGTAGAGCTTATATTTTAGTGGAGAGAGACAGACAATGAAATATAATCGTTTGTGTGGTATATTAGAAGATAAGTGAGTGGTACAGAAAAGTTAAGGAGTAGGGAGTTTCGTAAGGCAGGATGTTTGTGAAAATAGTGCATTTTAAAATAGGGTGGTATAGGTAGGTCTCTCAGAGAAAGTGACATTTGAAGAAATGGAGGAGTGAGTAGTGTAGATATATAGGAGAGGAGCATTTCAGGTAGAGGATTAGGAAAGCAGAAGCTCTGGGGTGGTATTGTGTCTGACCTTTTCGAGGACAAGCAAGTTAGTCATGGTGGGGGAAGAGAAGCAAAGGAGTGGCTGATCAGGTCAGAGAAGGGCCAGAACATGTTGGCCCTGGGAAGCTGTTGTAAGGATTCTGACTTTTGCCACATGAATGGAGAAATATTTCATAGTTTGAACAGAGGAGTGTAATGATCTTCCTTGAATTTTAAGAGTCTGTCTGGCTTTCCATCTTTTAGAAGAGAATTCCTATTCCTTTGGTATAGTTGCTTTCAATGAGGGTTAATGAGTAAATCATTGAGAGCAACTTGGCTTAAGTTGTAAAAAACCCACACTTTTTAATTCTATGTGTATGTGATATATATGTATATGTGTGTATATATATGTTTCTGTATATATGAGAGAGATTGATTATTTTGGGCTGAAATCTGTAATTGGTGGTATGCTGTCTGTAGAGGGCCTCCTTGGAAGATTGACCCTTGTCAGGGCACTTGGATTTAGGGGAATGTTCCTAACTGATGAGGGTGATTCACTGTGTCTGGACCATCTAGGTTCACTAGCAATCTGATCTATGCTAAACACCTTCTTTCCTTCTGGTAGTCTGGAATTTTGATAAGTGCTACATAGTAGGTGCCTATAAAACCTTGAGTACTGAGTCCTTGGGCAGAAACATCACACAGGAGTGTATTCTCTGTGACCCCTAATGGTAGGGAGAGAGCAAAAAGAGTCTTTGTACATGGATTCCTCTATGCTACCTGTGTCTTTTTCCTTATGATTGAATTGTGTATCCTTAACTATGTGACTATTAAACTTTAGCTACAAGTACACTTAGTGCTGAGTTCTGTGATTTCCTGTAGCTAGTCTCTCAGTGTTGTGTTGGTCTTGGGACGACCAGACATAGGTAATGTGTGTGTGTAACCAATTTAAGTGGAAAACATCAGGGTGTGGGTAGAAGGTAGAGTTTTCAAAAACCCATCATAGGTCAGCCAGCCCTGTGTTGAATGGAGAGCTCTTCTGAGATGTTTTTAGTTTAATTTTTTTAAAAGCTCTAGGTCTTTTCTTTTTCTTTTTCTTTTCTTTCTTTCTTTTTTTTTTTTTTTTTTTACAAATAGTTTATTGTCAAATTAGTTTCCACATAACACTCAGTGCTCATCCCCACAAGTGTCCTCCTCCATGCCCATCCCCCCTCCCCCCCACATCCATCAGTCCTCAGTTTTTGTCAGCATTCAAGAGTCTCTCATGGTTTGCCTCTCTCCCTTTCCCCCACCATTTCCGCCCTTCTTCTCCCCCTTGTTCCTCCGTCAAGTTCCTCCTAATCCTCCTATACGTGCAAACATATGATATTTGTCCTTCTCTGCCTGACTTATTTCGCTCAGCATAACACCCTCAAGGTCCATCCATGTTGCTACACATGGCCAGATTTCATTGTTTCTCATTGCCATGTAGTATTCCATGGTATAGATAAACCACATCTTCTTGATCCATTCATCTGTTGATGGACACTTAGGCTCTTTCCATGTTTTAGCTATTGTGGAGAGTGCTGCTATGAACATTGGGGTACATGTGCTCCTATGCCTCAGCATTTCTGTATCCCTTGGGTAAATTCCTAGCAGTGCTATTGCTGGGTCATAAGGGAGTTCTATTGTTAGTTTCCTGAGGAACCTCCACACTGTTTTCCAGAGGGGCTGTACCAGTTTACATTCCCACCAACAGTGTAGGAGGGTGCCCGTTTCTCCACATCCTCGCCAGCATCTAGAGTTCTCTGATTTGCTCATTTTAGCCACTCTGACTGGCGTGAGGTGGTATCTCAGTGTGGTTTTGATTTGTATTTCCCTGATGAGGAGGGATGCTGAGCATCGTTTCATGTGTCTGTTGGCCATCTGGATGTCCTCTTTGGAGAAGTGTCTGTTCATGTCTTCTGCCCATTTCTTCACTGGGTTGTTTGTTTTTCGGGCGTGTAGTTTGGTGAGTTCCTTATAGATTCTGGATATTAACCCTTTATCTGATATGTCATTTGCAACTATCTTTTCCCATTCCGTTGGTTGCCTATTAATTTTCTGGGTTGTTTCCTTGGCTGTGCAGAAGCTTTTAATCTTGATGAGGTCCCAACAGTTTATTTTTGCTCTTGATTCCCTTGCTTTTGGGGATGTGTCAAGTAAGAAGTTGCTGCGGTGGAGGTCAAGGAGGTTGTTTCCTGCTTTCTCCTCTAGGGTGTTGATAGTTTCCTGTCTCACGTTCAGGTCCTTTATCCATTTTGAGTTGATTTTTGTGCATGGTGTGAGAAAATGATCTAGTTTCATTCTTCTGCATGTTGCTGTCCAGTTCTCCCAACACCATCTGTTAAAAAGGCTGTCTTTTTTCCATTGGATATTCTTTCCTGCTTTGTCAAAGATCAGTTGGCTGTATACTTTTGGGTCCACTTCTGAGTTCTCAATTCTGTTCCATTGGTCTATGT
This sequence comes from Hyaena hyaena, assembly GCF_003009895.1. Lineage (NCBI taxonomy): Eukaryota > Metazoa > Chordata > Mammalia > Carnivora > Hyaenidae > Hyaena > Hyaena hyaena. The sequence continues at coordinate 176,871 of NW_024081356.1, read as the reverse complement.
GTCTGTTTTTGTGCCAATACCATACTGTCTTGATGATGACAGCTTTGTAGTAGAGGCTAAAGTGTGGGATGGTGATACCTCCCGTTTTGGTTTTATTTTTCAGTATTACTTTGGCTATTCGGGGTCTTTTGTGGTTCCATACAAATTTTAGGATAGTTTGTTCTAGTTTTGAGAAGTATGCTGGTGCAATTTTGATTGGAATTGCATTGAATGTGTAGAGTGCTTTAGGTAGTAATGACATCTTAACTATATTTATTCTTCCTATCCATGATAAAAGCTCTAGGTCTTTTCATTTAGTGCAACTTCCAGGAGTTTTGAGCAGCTCCTTGCAGTTTTAAGCATGGGGAGACTCAGTGCCATCATGTACATCCATTGTAAGCAAATTTATAAAAAGGACTGCCTTGTATTGGTCTTTAAAATGATCTAAGTGAAGGAAATTGTTGACATAGGCACCATAAATGATTCCTTAGGGAGAAAAGAAGTATAACTATTAGAAGCAACAGCATCCACTAACAGATGTAGTTATGTCAATATGTTAGAAGGATCACATTTTGTTTGCCTGTAAAGTCTCTGCAATGAAATGTATAGCAAGCTGGTCTGATTTAACAACTTTGTATTACTCCTTTGGGAAGGAAGTTATATCCTGTCCTGATTTTATAATAAGAAGATTTTGATAAAGAGAAGATGAAACCTGGGTCACAGAAGGAAAATTGTGGTGTCCATTTGACAGATCTCAATTTCTTCTTTCTCACGTCGGTGTCACAGCCAGTTGCCCTCAAATCTCTGGATCCATATAGCTATGAGCTTGAAGTCTTTTATTTTCATTTGGTGGAACTATTTTTTTGCTACCTTCTGGCTCATTTTATTCAGTTTTGTACTGTTGCGACTGAAATTGCAGACAGTAACTTCTCCATAGGCTGGGAAAATTGATGACTCAGGAAGGCAAATACGGATGTATTTAATAAGAACCATGAAATTATTCACCTCCTTTGGCTCTAGGACTCCCATACTAGGAGTTTAACCTAAGGAAACAATTCAGTGAAAGGAGAACAGCCTTTGCACAAAGGCAGTTATTATAACATTGTCTATAAGAAGAGATTCAAAAATAAATGTTAAACATTCGGGAAATGTTTACTAAATTGTGTTCTGTATTGTTATTGTTGTTTGCCATTAGTTATATGTTTCCACATGTAATTTCCCCAACCAGCCTGTAAGCTCTTTTGCATTCTGTTCATGTAGGATTTAGGTTGTAGCTCCCTGGGACAGCCTGTTGCATAGACTGAGATAGTCCGTGAGACTGCATCGTAAGAATGCGGTTGTGAAGAGTGACCAGGAAAGTGTTTACTAGAGTGTGCTCTGTGAAAAAGTGAAATGTTAAAAACCTGTTGTCCATCCATTGGTAAATGGATGAACAAAATGTGGTGTATACCCACAATGGAGTATTAGTCATAAAAGGGAATGAAATTCCAACACCTGCTACCACATGGGTGAACCATAACATTATGCTAATTGAAATAAGCCAGGTATAAAATGACAATTGTATGATTGCATTTATATGAGATATCTAGAATAGGCAAGTTCATAGAGACAGAAAGTAAGAATAGAGATTACCAGGGCCTTGGGGGAGGAGAGGGAATAGAGAGAGTTGCTGTTCAGTGGAGTTTCTTTGGGAATGATGAAAAAGTTCTGGACATGGATAGTGGTGATGGTTGCACAATATTTGTGAATGTACTTAATGCCACTGAATTGTGCACTTACAAACAGTTAAAATGGTAAGTCTTTTTTTTTTTTACTTACAATGAACAATATAGGTTTTATTTTTTTTGTCTGTCAGCCTTTGTTGTTTTATTTATTATTTTTATTTTTTTGGTATTAATAAAATATTATTTATTTATTTTTTTTTACAAATAGTTTATTGTCAAGTTGGTTTCCATATAACACCCAGTGCTCACCCCCACAAGTGCCTCCCTCCATGCTCATCTCCCCCCTTCCTCCCCACACCCATCAGTCCTCAGTTTGTTCTCAGCATTCAAGAGTCCCTCATGGTTTGCCTATCTCCCTTTCCCCCACCATTTCCTCCCTTCTTCTCCCCCTTGTTCCTCCTTTAAGTTCCTCCTAATCCTCCTATACGTGCAAACATATTTTTTTTTTTCTCTGCCTGACTTATTTCGCTCAGCATAACACCCTCAAGGTCCATCCATGTTGCTACACATGGCCAGATTTCATTGTTTTTCATTGCCATGTAGTATTCCATGGTATAGATAAACCACATCTTCTTGATCCATTCATCAGTTGATGGACACTTAGGTTCTTTCCATGTTTTGACTATTGTGGAGAGTGCTGCTATGAACATTGGGGTACATGTGCTCCTATGCCTCAGCATTTCTGTATCACTTGGGTAAATTCCTAGTAGTGCTATTGCTGGGTCATAGGGGGGTTCTATTGTTAATTTCCTGAGGAACCTCCACACTGTTTTCCGGAGGGGCTGTATAAAATGGTAAGTCTTATGTGTATTCCACCACAATAAAAAATACAAAAATATATAGTAACATGTATTTATTAATGTGATATATAACTTGTAATTATATTGAAGTAGCAGGATTAAACGAATCTTTTAAATTATTTTTATTTTTAAATGTTTATTTTTGAGAAACAGCACATGAACAGGGGAGGGACAGAGAGAGAGGGAGACATAGAATCTGAAGCAGGCTCCAGGCTCTGAGCTGTCAGCACAGAGCCTGACGAGGGGCTTGAACCCACCAACTGCGAGATTATGACCTGAGCCCAAGTCAAGACACTTAACCAACTGAGTCATCCAGGCGCCCCTTAAATTATTTTTTTAAATTTTAAGTGAAGTCATGAGAAATTGAAATTACGTAGTTGCAACTATTTACTATTTGCATACCCTTTTTTAACCTCCACAAAATTATTTATGCACTGCACACCTTTATTTCTCTTCCTTTGGCCCTGCTCCCTCTTCCCCCAAATTGAAAGTTGTGTCCTCCTACACTGAGTTCTCGTTGTCCCTTTTTTTGCACTTCTCTTGAATCTCTTGTTGTTGTTTACCCCTATTTATGTTTATATATATATGTGTGTATATATATGTATGTATGTTATATATGTTTCCATGTAAACATATGTAATTTCCATGTAATTTCCCCAACCAGCTTGTAAACTCTTTGGCATTTTATTCATGTAGGATTTATGTTGTAGCTCCATGATACAGCCCATTGCATAGGCAGAGTGAAATAGTACATGAGACTGCATAGTAAGAATGAGGTTGTGGTGAGTGACCAGAATGTTTGAACATACTTGCTTATGGGTTTTACGTTATGTTCAAGCATGTGCCTCCTTCAATTCTCTGTACCTACTAGATGTGTAGACCTGACATTATTCACATACACATTGCATATTCTTGATTTAGCTGCTATGCCTTATCTATATTTTATCTTTTCATGTAAAAAAAAAAAAAAAAAAAAAACCAAAACCCCAGTTTTCTTTGTACTGAGAAAGGAAAAAACCAGGGAGGTGAGATGGTAACTGCAAATAGAGAATTAGTGCAGTAAATTTAAAGTCAAAACTACCTATGAAAAAGTTGTAAGTATGAATTAATACTCATTCTTGAACAGAATATTCTGTGAAGGAAGCAGATTGCCCCCGTCTTTATAAGCCATTGGTATAAGTAATTAGGTCTCACTTTTGTTACAAAGAGATGTACATATTTACCAGCAGAGGGCACCAGCTGCTGACGCCTGAGAGGAAGGAATTTTTAGGAAGGTCCTGAAAGATGAGTATTTGCAATGTACTTACAAGTACAATGGTGTGAAGCCCCCTGCTTGCTGGTATAGTTGGTCTGGTTTTCCTTTGACTCATTTGGGGTCCAGTGGTGTGCCTCCAGCTGTCCCCAAGAGCATTCTTTGGCCCAATTGGTGAGCCAAGGGACCAGAGGAGTGTAGAGTGAAGGATTTTATAGTAGTAGGTGTTTGGAAGCATTGGATACCAGCCTATGACAATATCTTTAAGGAGTTCATTTGCTATTGTTCTCCCATTGATCAGTGAGGTGAAAGGGGTGTTAGGCCAGGCTTCTGAGGACCTGGTTCCACATCCCACTTGGCCCCCCTAGTCAACTGGGTGATCTTGAGCCAGTTGCTTTCTTTCTCTCAGCCTCACTTGGCTTATCTCTAAAATAGAGGTAATGCCTGCCATGCACAGTAGTTAATAGTAGGCTTTGGGGTCAGGCATACCTGGGTTCAAACCTGTGAAGCCATGGTCAAGCCATTTAACTCTCAGAACCTTAGTTTCCTCACATGTATGTATGTATGTTATGGTGTAGGTCATGTTTATTTGATTACTTTTGGAAATAACTTCTTTTTACCTATTGATCCCCTTCACGCATTTCTCTCTCCTTATCCCTGCCTGTGAAGATGACTAGTCTCCTCTGTATTTAGAAGCTTGCTTATTTTGTTTTGTTTTGTTTTTTTAGATTCCATGTCTAAGAGAGATCATGTGGTATCTTTCTTTCTGTTTCCAACTTATTTCACTTGTAATGCCCATGGGATCCACCCATAATGTCATAAATGGCAAGATTTATTTTTTTATGCAAAATAATATTCCTGTGTGTGTGTGTACAATCTTATGGTTGTTTCCATGCCTTGGCTATTGTGAAAAATGTTATAGTGAACATGGGGGTGCAAATATATAGATATCTTTGTGAGTTACTTTTTTCATTTTTTCAGAAGTGGAATTTGCTTAATCATATGGTAGTTTCATTTTTGATGTTTTGAGAAGCATCCCTACTGTTTTCCATTGTGGCTATACATTTTACATTTCCACCAACAGTGCACTATGGTTCCCTTTTCTCCACACTCTCACCAACGCTTGTTATTTTTTGTCATTTTGAAATTTGCTATTCTGATAGATATGAGGTGATACTCATTGTGGTTTTGATTTGCATTTCCCTGATGATGAGTGATATTGAGCATCTTTCCATTTACCTGTTGGCCATCTGTTTGCCTTCCTTAGAAAGATGTCTCTTCGCATCCTCTGCCCATTTTTAAACTGAATTGTTTTTATGCAGTTGAGCTGTATGATTTCTTCATATATTTTGGATATTAGCCCCTTAATCAAATATATGACTTGAAGATATTTTCTCCCATTCACTAGGTTGCCTTTTTATTTTGTTGACTGTTTCCTTTGCTTTGAACAAGCATTTTAGTATGATATGATCTCATTTATTTTTGCTTTTGGTGTCAGATTAAAAAAAATTATTGGGGGCACCTCGGTGGCTCAGTCAGTTAAGCATCTGACTTGGCTTAGGTCATGATCTTGTGGTCCATGAGTTTGAGCCCTGTGTCAGGCTCTGTGCTTACAGCTCAGAGCCTAGATCCTGCTTCGAATTCTGTGTCTCCCTCTCTTTCTGCCCCTCTCCTGCTTGCACTCTTGTTTCTCTCACTCACTCAAAAATAAATAAACATTAAAAAGAATTTAAAAAAATATTGCCAAGACTTATGTCAGGGAGTTTACTGCTGATGTTGTCTTCTGGGAGTTTTATGAATTCAGGTCTTACATTCAAGTTTTTAATCAATTTTGCGTTGATTTTTTGTGTATGGTATCAGATACTGGCTGTTGCATTCTTTTGCGTGTGGCTGTCCATTTTTCCCAACACCATTTACTGAAGGGACTGTCCTTTCCCCAATGTGTATTTTTTCTTTTTAATGCTTATTTATTTTTTGAGAGTCAGAGACAGAGCATGAGCAGGGGAGGGGCAGAGAAAGAGAGAGTCACAGATTCTGAAGCAGATCTAGGCTCTGAGCTGTCAGCACAGAGCCTGATGCAGGGCTCAGACTCAGGAAATGCAAGATTATGACCTGAGTTGAAGTCGAATGCTTAACCAACTGAGCCACCCAGGTGCCCCTCCCCACTGTGTATTCTTGACTCTTTGTCATAAATTAATCGAGTATATATATATATGGGTTTACTTCTAGGTTCTCTGTTTTCTTGATCTGTGTGTCTGTCTGTATGCCAATACCAACCATACTGTTATAATTACTATAGCTTTGTAATGTAGCTTGAAATCAAGGAGCATGATGCCTCCAGCTTTGTTGTTCTGTCCCAAGATTACTTTGCCTATCGGGGGGTATTTTGTAGTTCCATACAAGATTTAGGAGTATTTGTTGTATTTCTTTGAAAAATGACATTTGAATATTCATAGGGGTTACATTGAATCTGTAGATTGCTTTAGGTAGTATGGACATTTTAACAATATTCTTCTGAGCATGGAATATCTTTCCATTTGGTTGTATCTTTTAAAATTGCTTTTGTTAATGTCTTACAGTTTTCAGTATACAGACCTTTCACCTCCTTGGTTTGGTGTATTCCCTAGGTTTTCTTTCTGGATGCAGTTGTAAATGGGATAGTATTTTTATTTCTCTTTCTGATAGTTTATTATTAGTATATAGAATGCAATAGATTTTTGTGTATTGATTTTCTATTCTGCAACTTTACTGAATTTGTTAGTTATAACAGAAGAAGGAACTCTTCCAAATTCACTTTCTGAGGGCAGAATTACCCTGATACTAAAACCAGACAAGGATGCCACAACAAAATTACTGGCCAATATCCTTGATTAACAGAGATGCAAAAGTCCTTAACAAAATATTCATAAACTGAAGTCAGCAGTACATTAAAAGGATCATACATTGTGATAAAGTGGGATTTATTCCAGGATTGCAAGGATAGTTGAGCATCTGCAAATCAGTCAGTGTGATACACTGCATCAACAAAATGAAGTATAAAAATTATATGATTATCTCAGTAGAAGCAGAAAAAAACATTTGCCAAAAATTCATCATCCATTTATGGTAAAAACTCTCCACAAATTATATGTAGAAGAAATGTACCTCAATATGATAAAGGTCATATATGACAAAACCACAGCTAACATCATACTCAGTGGTGAGCAGCTGAAAATGTTTTTCTCTAAGGTCAGGAACAAGACAAGAATGCCCACTTTCACCAGTTGTATTCAGCATAGCGTTGGAACTCCTAGCCAGAGCGATTAGGCAAGGAAAAGAAAGAAAAGGGATCCAAATTGGAAAGGAAGAGGTAAAACTTGTGACAATTTGCAGATGACATGATATTATATTTAGAAAACTCAGTAAAGACTCCATCAAGAGCCTATTCGAATTAATAAACACATTCAGTAAAGTTGGATACAAAATCAGTCTACAAAAATCTGTTGTGTTTGTGTACATCTCACATTTAAGACAGGGATAATAGTCCATTCACATAGGTTTGTTGTGATGATTATATGAGAATACCTGTAAAGCTTGAGTATAGAGTCTGCTCCAGGGTAAATGGTCCAGGGATGGGAGCATCTATTACTTTCCAGGGAATGTTATCTTAAAGGAGATGAGGGATATGAAGAGATGAGAGACTCGAAGTGCACTGAAAGCTTTAAAGTGTCTCAGGTGCCATATGTAATGATACTCTTGAAACTACCCAGCACACAGGTGGGTTCTTTCACCCTCAGGGGAGGAGTCCTGAAAGAGGCTGGGTTATTACTTGGGATAAGGTGTTGTTCTATTTACGTTTTTGGCTTTTGTGGGCTTCACTTTCCTTTTCAGTTTCTACTTGGCTTCCTGGGGCAGTCAGAGCAGCTCTCAGGAAATCAACTCCTCAGGTGGTCCATAATCTAAGGGGAAATTAGATGATACAGGTGTGGGTGGGCCTTAATTTAGCTCTCGTTTTGCTTAGTCCTTGGTGGACTGTTGGTAGAAGGGATCATTGGAGATGGAGAAGTGGCTCCAGGGGAGGCCTGAGTCTGTGCTTCTGGCACAAGGTACCTTGGTAGACTTTCTTGACCTCAGAGCCAAAGACTATAGTTTGATAACATTGGCATAGACAATGAAAATAATAGCTGCTAATGGTTACTGGATGCTTATTACAGGCAGGGCTGTATGCTAAGTATTTTATAGACTTTCATATTGAAAACTCACAATCCTAGGAGGTAGGTACTATTATTACTTCTTTTTGGGAATAAGAAAATTGACACAAAGTAATTTGCCAAGGGTCATGTTTCTGCTAAGTACATTTGGATCCTGGTCTTTCTCATTCTGGTGGTTTGAGCTCTTTTCATTTGTTCTAAGTGGTCTTTACATTTAGCTATGCATTAGAATCTCCTATGAAGTTCATTGAAATTACTGCTTCTTGGACCCTAATTCTGTAGGTGTGAGGTGGAGCCTGGCACTGTAGTGTTTTTGTTTTTTTCCCAGATTTATTTAGGCATAATTTACATAAAATAAAGTGCACCCATTTTAAGTGTTTAGTTTGAGGTAATGTAGTAGTTGTATATAATCATCTAAGTATTACCATAGTCAAGATATGGATCATTTCCATAACCCTGAAAAGTTTCATTGTGCCTTTTGACCCCCTGATGCATACAGTTTTAACCAGCTAGGCCAATGCTCCTGACTCACAGGGAGGTGGGTCACGGTGACACACACCACTGTACTGTGTTAGGGTGCCTACAAATGTGAGAAACTGAATGCCTGGAGAAGGAGAATAATAGTGAGAAAAGAAAAAAGATACCTGGAAAGAATGGTTGATTTTACTGTTTCCAGATAAGCTATGCTGTACTGGCTCCCTGTGGAGAGATGGAGTGTGGAGAAAAGAACTATCTAGACCAAACTCAGTTAAATAAAAAAGTTTCTTTTCCTAACATGGTTTCTTCCTGAGCCACATAAAACTGAAGAATTCTGGGTGTGGGAAGGAGGGCTGGGAAGGAAGACATAAGACACTGTTGCTGAGCAGTCAAAGGATGAGACCTCTTCCCCCCAGGCAGATACCAGTTTGGTTCCATTTGATTTTCTCTCTTTAGAATCTAGTAGCATCTCTTCATAATCTGAAGTTCAGTCAGGAAAATTAGCCTAAAGCAAATAGGTTCAGGCTGTGGCCCAGAGAACAGTTGGATAATAAAGTAGAAAATGTAAAATGTAGTTCTGAAATTAGAGAAGATTAGAGTCCTAACTTTGTGCCAGGAATCTGGAGACATTGATTCTTGACTCAGCTCTGTCCCTGGTTTTGCTAGATGACCTTCTCTGAATATTCTGTGTTCTGTGTACCTCAGTGGATACAGTGAATGGTTAACAGATGGTAATAGTAAGGTTCCAGCACATACATTGTAGTGACATTGGTTAGCACAGCAAAAGTAGGTTGTGAAGGAAGTGCTGTAAAATTTTTATATTGACTGTCAAATCAAATCTGTATAAACTCAGCCGTAAGTATTTCCTTTCTGACCATCTTTTTCTTTTCTCTCTGGTTTGTTAGATGTGACACTTCCACCCTTTCCTGTATGGTAAAGTGGTAAATAAGGGTATAAAGTTGTAAAAGAGAGACTTATCTTACTTTTATGTCCCTTTTATGAATCACCCAGTTGTCTTCCTGGTGGATGTCTGTGCTCTGGCACGGAGTCTGGGATTCAGTTTCCTTGTTTGTGGTGTTCAGCTTCTCCTGGTCCCTGTGATTCACCTCGAGAGGAAATATCTGGAGCAGAGCCACAAGGCTGATTAGAGGAGGAAAGGACAGAGGGAGAAAGATATGAGGGGTGTTGTTGTGAAAGGAAAAAGTGGTGATCCAGGGACTGTAGGATGTAAATAAAAAAACCCAGGCTTCATCTCATTTGAGAACAAGTGAATTTGGGTAGTAGCCCCATCTAAGAGGACACTGAGATGTCAGTGGGAGATAATCTTTGAGACTAACACCCTACCAGTTTGCATTCAGGAGGCTGTATAAAATTTAAGTTACTCCTACTTTCTGTTAACTCCCTGTGGCTCCCCTTCCCCCATTCCACTGTTTCAAGGCTTTGTAGCAATTTAACAGGTTGAAAATTTTAACAGTCATATATTGGACAGTCATCTCTTATGCTTTCACATACTTATGTTATCCTCCATGAAGCCCCCTACAAAATTAAGAGTCCAGTAAAAATTTCTTCTTAAGCAGTCTTACAGATGAATAAGCAAAATGGAACATTTAAGCCGTTTTTTTGAATCATGTGATTGTAGAGCTGAAAAGGGACCGTGGACTGATCCTGTGTTATAGAGGAGGATCTGAGGTTCAGAGTTGGGAGAAGACTTGGCTCAAAGTCACTCAGCTAGTTAGTGGTAGTATAGATCCTGAAAAGCCCATGAGTGATATGGATGGTTTGAGAACAGAGATGTTCATATGTGACTTTTCCGAGGCATTAAGGATGCTTCTGAACCCATTTCTGTGGCTAACCAATCACCAGTGGTGATTTGCCTCAATTTCCATTAAGCCTCTTGGCTGTGGCTAGGAGACACAGACTGCCCTTCTGCCTTCCTAAAATGATGTTTTAGACTCAAGGAAGTCTAAATTGAAGCTCAGCAGCTGGAGATTATAGGGTACAGGCGATCTTTGGCTAGAGAAGGGGGTTCAGTGGGAGACTGAGTAGTTGGAGCCACAGCTTCAGTTAAATTTCACTGCCTTAAGCAGATACTTCAGTATTGTGCAGTGAAATTTGTGGTCGTTCAGCACGGTGTAGGGAAATCAACGTGTGCAGTATTCACTCTGATGGCTTCACTGCCGTCATCCTTGGCCCTTGGAGGCAAAATAGGGTTGGTTCCCATTTCACCTATGTCTACTGTTCCCTTTATAAAATTTCTCTCCACATTCTCTGAGCTATCAGACTCTTTCCCCCTAACTTCTCTCCATCCGTCAGACCGTCAGAACTACTGTAGGTTTTGTGAGGAGGAATTGGAATGTGAGCTGTGACCTACAAGCCGATTTCCCCAGGTGGATAAACTCCAGCGCAAGCCACAGAGGGGCCTCCTCATTCCAACAATCCGACCGGCTGGGCTGACAGACTTGTAGCCTATGGAGGCAGGGGAGGGGGTGGGGGCATGTGTTTCTTAGGCTGGTGAGGAACTGCCTGAACCTTTGCAGCGTAGGCACAGGAGGTGGGAGCCCCAGGATGGGCTAGTCTCCGGAGCTGGGGATGCCTGGGCAGATGTGAAGGCAGCTGGAAAGGTGGCACTGCACTTGGGCCGATGGAGCTGCGCCGTTCCTAGGAAACGGGGGGAGCAGCGAGCCTGCGGGGGAGGGGGAGCAAGTGGGTTGCTGCTTTTAGCAGCTGAAGGGCTGCAGGGAGCTCTGGGTAAGACATTTTCTGCTGCTGCCGCTTCTGCGGTAGAAGCTGCTGGGAGTAAGTCAGAGGAAGGAGGATCGAGAGGGAGGAGGCTTCATTTGCAGCCATGCTGAATCACTGTTGCTGATCAGATCTCCTGTTGGTTGTCCGGGAGAACTGAGAACAGAGCTAGGAGCTCCGGGTGCATGCACAGTTCAGCGGCTGCCACCCCTGCTGGGCCTCGCACAATGGAGGGTGAAAGGTACGTATGTATTAAGTGTGTGTGTGTGTGTGTGTGTGTGTGTGTGTGTGTGTGTGTGTATGCTTGTGGTGCAGCTACTAGCTTTTGTATCTGCATTGGCTCGGCAGGGTAGGAAGACCTGGCCACTGATGGATCCCCGAGGACGGCAGAGTCAGAGCAGGGAAGCCCCCTTTTCCAAAGATCTGGCTTCCGCAGAGGCAGGTCTGGGTTTGCTGAGCAGTGGAGCACCCTGAAAGAAGGGACTTCCTGGTGGTGTTCGGGTATAGTTTCAGCACGGGCTGAATCAAGATTGTCTTTCTCAGGCTGTTTCAAGGAGGCGTTTCCCTTTCTTGCCTACTTTCCGGGGGTGGTTTTTCTTTGGTGGGGGGTTTCTGATGTCACAGCAGGGCTGGCCTGGCATGGACTGCTTACATTTTTACACCAAAGTGCTCAAATCTTCAGCCAGCATACCATGCTCATGTCTGTCCTAAAAGGGTGTGTGTGTGTGCGCGCGTGTGCGTCTGTGTGCCTATATGCACACACAAGTTCAAATAGGAAGGAGAGAAACCCATTCAGATGACACTTGTTCTCAACTGATGTTCATTTTTGTTGAAAAGTTTATGAATTATACTGGAAGGTATGTGCTAGAGGAACTCTTGCTCTTGCTCTGTCCATCAGGGATTCCTTATGAAATAGGAATCAACAGAAGGGAATTTAAGTACTTCTGGTGAGCTGGCTGTAACTAGTGAGAGTTTATTTTCTGGCAGGCATGTGCGTATATACATTTTAAACTATTATCCGAAGATCTGATTCTTTTATTTTAGAGGTATTCTATGCAGCGTGGGGGTGGATCATTTTTCTGTGCTAAAACGTCTCCTCCTGTTGTGTCATCCCCTTCATTCTGTCGGTCTGTGGCTGGTAAAGAACAAGGTTTGCCATTTTCCTTGAGATGAGAAGACAGCAGGGAGCATTAGCCAGGGAGGGGTGAGGTGTGGCAGTGCACCATTGCGGGGGTGGGGGGGGAGCACTGCTTTGAGTTGCAGGTTTGATGCAGATGATAACTGGCTGGTTGAATGGTAACAGGTTCTTCTAACTCAGCACTGGATTGTACCTCAATAAACACTTTCCTTTGCACATATTGTCCCCACTGGTGCATCTCATGGGGCAGAGGGATGCCATTACGTATCCCTGTTAAAATTGGCATGATTGTTGGGTGTCTTCCTGTCTGAAGAGGCCCCAGGGACTGCGTTTCTTTATATGACTCCTGCAGGAAGAGTCTGGGACTTTTTCGTCTGAGTGTGCTGCTGATGCAGCTTCTCCCTCAGCAACAGGAGCTTAGTGTGGCCTGCTGGGCAACAAAGCATCCGGAGGCCTGTTTCCTAGGCTGGGAGCAGAGGTGGGTAGTGTCCTCACCTACTGGTGTGATAGCTAGTTAAGTAGAAGGGCAGAGGTGAGGTGAATGGTCGTTTAGAGGTTCTGGATCACGCTGATTTGCTTGACTGGTGGTGTGTCAGAGGTGAAAGGTCCTTTTAAGACTAGCAGGGGCTGATAACACTACTGCTCCCTGAGCATTTTGGGGCATCTTCTGTTTTGAGAAATGTAATGAGTCTTTGCCCTCTAGGAGATCTGTTGTTCTTCGATGCTCTGGTGCCTCTCTGCTGGGATGGCTGATTTCCTGCGCTTTATACCACCTGCCTTTTTGAGCCTGTTCTTTGGTTTTTCCCCTACTAGAGGCAGAGAATAGTCAAGAAATATAAATTGAGCAGCTTCCAGGGTTCACCATGTCACCCAGTTCACTACCATTTGTTCCCACTTCACGTCCAGCTTACCATGTCAGACCTCAAGTCCTCTGAACTCTGGCTCAGTCTGCATTCCCCTGCTTACCCATACCTCACCAAGCAATCTTTTGGTCTGTTTTGTGACCATATATCCTGTATGCTACTCCATCCAGCCCCAGATCCTTAGATCCTGGAGTTCCTTTTACATTAAATGCCATTTCCCTTCTTCTTTTCCTAAAGTTATCCATCTGTCAAGACTGTTTAAAAATCCTACTTTGTGTTGAAAACCTCAGCTTTTCTAGTCCCGGCTGATGTTCTTCTGAATTCCAGTACCTCCAGTTGAATACGGAATAATAGCCCCACCCACCAGATCTTTTTGTGCTTTTGTTTCATGTATCTTACCAAGTTCCCAGACTCAGAGATGTGTCTTCAGGGGGTAAGGATGATGCCCCTCTGAACACCCCTTACTCATCCCCATGTGGCTACATGCATAGTAGGTGCTGCATAATTATCTGGTGATTAACTGATAACTTTTATGGGAAGCAGTGATAACTAAGAGGAAAGTGAGAGAAGAGATTGAAACCTTGGCCAATAGGTTCATCTTTGGCTATCGGCCTTATTATCTCAGCACGGGTCATTGACCCTATGGAATGCTTTGTAGGCGGAGAACAGGGGAAGTAGCCTGGTTGTACAAGTTCCCTGGGAAAGCCAGGGTGGGAGAAGCTGAGTGACTGGCCTAGGATCACATGTCAAACCTCCAGCAACTGGAGGAATCCTGAATCTCTGCTTGTTCCACACTTAACCCGCCAAAGCTTAATTGGGGCTGTTTTTAAGCATTAAGATTTTTCAGCCAAGAGATTTCTACTGAACAATTTTCTTTCTTTGCCATGAGGGTATGAAAATAACTTCTCCCTTAAAAGGCTATTAATTGAAAGCCCGGGATTTAGGGTAACATAGGCCTTGCAGTGAATCTCCTTTATGAACTATGTGACCTTGAGTGTGTCACATTTTGTCACAATTTTTCTTTTTGGTTTAATGGGAGTAATAACAGTGTCTGTACCTCACAGAGTTGTTGTGAGGATCAAATGAGGTAATATAAAAAGCATCTAGTAAAATATCTATGACACAGACTAGGTACAAGGTAAATGGTAATTGTTGTTATCTTTAGTGTTCATCTATTGCCTGGGTGTACCCCATGACTTGTGCTGGGATACTCACCAAAGCTTATTTTAAGAACTTTCTAGGGATGCCTGGGTGGCTCAGTCGGTTGAACTTCCGACTTCGGCTCAGGTCATGATCTCGTGGTTCGTGGGTTCGAGCCCCGCGTCGGGCTCTGTGCTGTCAGCCAGCTCAGAGCCGGGAGCCTGTTTCAGATTCTGTATCTCCCTCTCTCTCTGACCCTCCCCTGCTCATGCTGTCTCTCTCTCTCTCAGAAATAAAATAAAACATTAAAAAAAATTAAACTTTACAAATCATTAAAAAAAAAGGACTTTCTATATTTATCATCTGAAGCAACCTACGTGGGACTTTTCCCATGAAAAAATTGGGAAGAGCTTATTAGGCTCCTCCTTTTGCTTCTACCTGAATCATCCATCTTCTCGTAGTAAGATACCACACGGGGCTTGGTATTTCCTCTGCTAGTTTTCACCAACACCTACCTTAATCCTCCTATTTATAGACATCCTGAGGCATCTGGATGCCTTTCGTGGTTTGGAACCACCAACCGGATACACCTTTGTTCAGTCAAAATCTCAAGAAGAACGTAGGAGTTTGCACTCACCTTTGCTGTATCCCCCAAGCTCTTCAGCTCTCTAAGGGACCTGCTGATGCTGAGATTCCCATCTCCCTTGGTGAGAAATCAGTGTTTCTTGATCAGTCACAGGAAGATGACTCTGCGTTCTGTTTCACAAAGGAAGAGGGTCTCTGGCTCTCAACTACTATAGTGATGAATTGTGTGTATGTATGGGTATGTGTGTTTGTAGAGCAGATAGACATTGAAAATGGCGCTTGCTCTTGATCTTAGGATTTTATTTCAAAAAAAATTTTTTTTATGTTTTATTTATTTCTGAGAGAGAGAGGGAGAGAGAGAGAGAGCACGTGAGCATGAACAGGAGAGGGTCAGAGAGAGAAGGAAACAGAATCTGAAGACAGGTTCCAAGGTCTGAGCTATCTGTCAGCACAGAGCCCGAAGCAGGGCTTGAACCCACAAACTGTGAGATCATGACCTGAGCTGAAGTTGGACGCTTAACTGACTGAGCCACCCAGGCACCCCTTGGGATTTTATTTCAGTTCTGAAAATCAGTCTTATGGGCTGATCAGCCTTGTTATACTCTGGAGATGGATGTGTTGGTGATGGTTGCACAACAGCATGGATGTATTTAATGTCACTGAACTGTATCCTTAAAAGTGGTTAAAATGGAAATTTTCATGTTAGGCATATTGCTACAATTAAAAAAAATTTTTTTCCAGGGATGTCTGGCTGGCTCACTTGATAAAGCATTTAATTCTTGATCTCAGGGTTGTGAGTTCGAGCCCCACATTGGATGTAGAGATTATTCAAAGATAAAATCTTAATTTTTTTTTTTTTCCATGCTCAGTGTCTGGCATATCTGCAAGATTTGCAGAGAACAACTTTTGGGAGAGGCATAATAAAAAGAGGAAATCAATAGTCCATTTTCCCTAAAATTGTGGTTTTCTTCCTCAGAAGCACTGGGGTGCACCTGCTTGAGAGGGGTACCGTGCACCCAGCACTATGCCATGAATTTGTGGGAGCAGTTCTCCTTATGAAGGAGAGCCTGGTCCTCCTCAAGGAGGTGCAGAGCCAGAAGAGATTTTTCTTTACCCTTGATCGATGAACAGATAGATCATATTTTTTGAGATGACATGACTTAGCTGATATTCTCTAAATGCTGAGTTTGTCACTGCCAGGTAAAATGTTAGCAAGACCCCTCTAGAGAAGAGCAAGTGTTGAATACCCTTGTCTTTTCTTTCTTCCCACAGCATTCCTTGAGTCCTCTCCCACTCCTAGTAGTTGTGGATAGAAACTTTTGTAGAAAATTTTGGGTATCACTGCTGTCTGAAGCAGATGGACATTTCAACCATGATAATTGAAACCAAATTTTCCATTTTGGAAATATTTGTTGGCGAAATAAGATTTTTAACTGTAGAAAACAAAGTCAGTGAAGCCACTTGATTTCCCCATACCCAGATTTGGGTTTTCAGGACTTTGCTTGTTAGGTTTTAGATTGTTCAGACAGATGCAGACAAGAACATTTTGGGGTTAGTTTTCTAAAGCAAGTGCTTTATTTGATGAAATTTGCCATTGTAGAAGTGACCTAATTCTTTTCATTTGCTGGATGGACCCTAAAACTAGGTTAGCCTGAAAAGAACATTAATAAACTATAATAAAAAATAACTTGAACATGCTTTATTATTAGTTTTTTCCTATTAAATAAGTTCAGTTGTTCTTAAGCTGGAAATTCTGTAACATTTTAAAATCATTTATAAAGATTTTCAAACTCTCAGCACAACTTTCCTGGACTTTTCTTTTTAACTTATGAAAGTCTGTTGAAACCTTTATCAAGACTACACACTTGGAAGAGCTTAGCTCTTCTTTTCAGCACAAACAGAAGCTTGGCTCTTGAAATGCCACATAACAAAGGTTGTGTTTTCTTTTAGTCTCCCTCTCTGCTTGTGTCATTCTGCCTGTCTGAACACAAGGGTTTCTCTTGTGTTTTACTTTTTTTTCACAGCCCACTTAAGAGATTTCCCCTGTCCCACCTCCGCCCTAGGTTATGAGGAAAACTGTGAACTGGGGTCTTAGGACTGTGATTAGCAACATACTTGTTCTTGAGCTCATTGACCAAGGAGCACATCATAGGAATGGCAGCAGCTGCTTGTGAGCTTCAACCAATCACGATGGACTTAAGTGAAGTCACTGCAGTCAATAATAATATCACCTCTAATACATACTGAAGTTTCTCCATAGTCCGAGGAGTGAGGTAGTGCAATGTCACAGAAGGTTCAGTCTTTTTCATTTGGCCTGGTTTGGCTGTACAGTGAAGAGCCTCAAAGAGTGAGACCAGAAGGATTGAGCAACCTTGGCCCACTAGGATGTGGACATTGTCCCAAGTCGGTGAACGTTGCTGTTAAAAGCATAGGCCCCGAGTCAGATAGACCTGGGTTGGAGTGTCACTTCTCCATTTAGTAGTTATGTGGGACTTCCAGATGAGTTTTACCTCAGTGCTGCTGGGAGTAATAGGGGGATTCTGAAGATAAAATGAGATCATGGAGGCAAAGTGCTTTAACATACCATCAGCTTTTGGTAAATGCTGTTATTAACTGTTAGCCAGCAGCTATAACTGACTGATGCACCTCTTCCATGTGTCTGTGTGGGCCATTGCTGGGACTCAGCCTGATGCTGTGAACTGAGGTGACACCACTGAAAAGGTATGAAGAATATGGGGCTTTGTAGTGGCCTGTGGGTGGGTGGTGTTTCTTGATGACAGGACTGCACCATCTAGTCCTGAATCCTGCTGCCCAGACATCTTCAAGTGACAGGTCGTCTGTTAATCCAGAAGTACAAATTTGAATTTGGTCATTTTGGCCTTGAACTTCAGGATTGGGATACATGCTATCTCTGTAGTTTGCGCAGAGTTTTGTAGGTAGAGAAACCCTATTTTGTAACTGTCCCATTGCTGCCCACACTTGGAGAAGCAGAGTCATGTTGATGAATTCATAAGAACTGAAAGTACAACAGTCAGAAAGGCAGTAAAGAGTGACCAGGATGTTCCCAAGGGCCTGCTACCACATTCTTGGTTCCTAAAGGAGGACCACAGGAAAGGCCAAAATGATCAAAGGCTGCATGGTGAGCTAAGGACTGAGTTATGGCATTCAAATATTTACAGGCTCTAAGCTCTACCACAAGGATCTGATCTGAAGCTGAACCAGGTCAGACCATGATGATTAAATCATTTCTTTCCCAGATAGTGCACCCTGAGATGGACAAAGGGCATTCTCTGCCTGATTCTTGTTTTCAAGTTTCCCTTTCTAAACGACACTTTCTTTGTTGGGAGATTTTAGCGTATCCATTGGAATCTTACTCCGACTCAGAGTCATTTTGCTTTCTTGAGGTGACTTTGCCTCTCTTTATTATCTCTCATCTGTAGCTTGAACATGATGTGCTTGGGCTCTTTGTATGTGGCCTACCACCAGCCCATGCTCTCTGAACTTTGTTTGCATCTCTTGAAGACTTTTAGAGGGGATGGCAGTTCCTAAGCCCCAGCAGCATTTCTTGGTCTCCCCTTTCTTCTTCTCTCCACTCTCTCATATGCTGGGTGCCCCGGATCTCCTCACTTGGCAGATCCCCAAACACTTCTGCAGAGTCAGCCTGCTCTGATGCTTTTTCATCTCATATGCTACCGACATGCTTTCTCTAGAAGTGTTCTCCTTTCCATTCCTTGCATGAAGTTTCCTCAGCAATGGAAAGAGCTTAAGAAGTGACACACTCAGTAACAACCCCTCTCACTTTGTTCCCTTTTCTCTAGCTGATGATGCGTTTCTCTCTCCCTGCATCCTCTTTATTCTGTATGACCAAAACAGAGGACTGTACTGGCTAATAAAGAACCCTCCCTTCTTAGGGGGTACAAGGAGGGGGAGTTGAGAGACACAAACCCATAAATATTTTAATGAGAAGTGTGGAAAGATGGAATAGTTGGTAGTTACACCTTATTTACTTACGTATCCAATCACTTACTCAATGATTATTTATTGAGCACCTGCCATGTGCCAGAGGCTCAGAATACAGAGGGAAATAAAACACCATCCTGGTTCTCAGGGACTCAAAGTCTAGGGTTGGCAGTGGTGTGCTAGAGCCAGCATTCAGCCATTTGCAAGAGCCGCTTGTTAAATTGTCAGGAATATTGTGAGTCATTCTATTAAATATAGCCTCTGTTAGAAATAAATTATATAACAATAATAAATTATAAACAAGTGTAGTGAATACCCCCAAATCAATGATTTTACTGTTGACTATGCCATTTAGCTTCTGACTCTTGTGTCTATATAGTGGAAATACTGTGTAGGGGTATAATTGTGTGCTGCTACACATCTTTTTCCAACTCCACATGCTCAGTGACAACATGTTGGTAGCTTGAAATCTGCCATGGTGGGAGTATTTACACCATGGAAATTGGCAAATGTTACAAATCAGGGCGTTCTCCCTCGCAACCAACTGTTAAACATTTAACTGCACTCCCCCCCACCCCCCCACTGTGGGGGAGACAGAAAAAGTAAGAGGTAATTACAATATTATATGGAGGGAAGCACTGAGTACTGTGGGAACACAGAAGAAGGGAAGTTAATCCCGTGGGTAGTAGAGGATGATAGGGAAGACTTACAGCCAGAGGCTTGAAGGGCTGGTAGGAATGAGTGTGGTGGGGCAAAAGAGCCTGGTGTATTTAGGTGCAAGTATTTCTGTACTGTAGTAGCAAGAGGTCTTCAGGGCAATGATGGAGTTATGAAGGGCCAGGATAGGTCTCTGAGATTTATTCTGAACACAGTGAGGAACCAGTGAGAGGTTTCACAGAGAACATCCCTTGCTATTACTGATATTCTGTAAATGTCACTCTGGAATTAGGGAGGGTGTTATCGTAGTAAGTCAGGCAAGGGATCATGACGGCCTGGACTGATGTTGTGGCAGCAATGGCTGTGAGAAGGGAATGGAGGGGAGAGAGGTTAAAGGAGCACTTGGGGCTGTATGGGAGGAGGGTGAAAGTGGGAAGAGCCTATTAAGGACGACATCCCACTTTCTGCCTTGGATAGGTGAGTGGGCAGTTGGTTTTGCCTCTGAGATAGAGAATACAGAAAGAACAGTAGGCTTGAGGAAGTGTAGAGAGGGTGGAGGGCATCAGTATTAGATAGGCTGAGGGAGTCAAATTTAAAGGACAACAGAGGGCAAGAGAAATGTCTGTGGGAGGTACCATGCTGAGAGGGACTGTTATTTAGAACTTATATATTTTTATTTAGAACTGTTGTAATTAATATTTTATGTGTATTGATTTATATTTTAACTCTGAAAGCCGACCCCACATTCACTTTTTAAAGTTATTTGTCTTGGGGAAGAAAAGAGAGGGAGCACCTGGGTGGCTCAGTCAGTTAAGCATCCAACTCTCGATTTCAGCTCAAGTAGTGATCTTACAGTTCTTGAGTTCAAGCCCCACATTGGGCTTTGCACTGACAGTGTAGAGCCTACTTGGGATTCTAATAAATAAATTTAAAAACTTAAGAAAATAAATGGTTAGGCTTGGAGTCACTGGTTGGGGAAGACTCTTCCACTCTGCTCTACTGTTTAACAGTTTGTAAGGACAAGTGAAGGGTTTTCAGGTCATAGTTCATTGATGATAGACATGTGATGAGGGCCTGCTGTGGGCATGGCCCTATGCTTGGCAGGCTAAGCCATGTAAAGCAGCCCTGGACCCATGTTCCTTGCCCACCAATATGTCAAATCTAGTAGGAGAGGAGCAGGTTGTTAGATAGGTACCATGAAAACATAATCAAATACCGGGCAGTATTATATATGTCAATTGAGTTATAGGACAGAGATATTTGAGGAATTTAGAGAAGACAGAGATCTTAGGACTGAAGTATTCAGAGGACTTCATAGAAGAGGCAACCTTAACTGGTCCTGGAAGAACAGGTATTTAGATTATGATAGAAGAAAAGGGAGGTGGAATCTGTCTATAGTGAATAATTCATCTGCTCAGTAGAAAACAGTTTCTCAGTAAGAGATAGGACTGGGATTTAGATTTAGTCCAGGCCAGGGAGGACCTTGAATACTAAGCAAGATACCATGACTTTATCGTATAGGCTGGTGATGTTTCAAGTTTTTAGCTCTGTAGTTCTTTGAAAGAAAATCCTGCATGGATACCCAATACACAGAATAAGTGGAAGCATGGGGCTCCGACTGAGCCTCTAGCTTATAACCCTCATGGCCCCTGAAAAAATCTTTGGGCAGTGAGAATCTGAAAGATGTGATCAGAATGACCTTTTAGGAATTCACTTTGCAATGGTGTGCAGGAAGCATTTGGAGGGAGGGCATCCAAAATGGGGGATGGCTCCTGTAGAAGAGAGGGGAGAGGCTACTGTCAGAGGCTAGCCCAAGGGAAAAGAGAACTGGAGAGCTCAGGAAGGAAGGACCAGCTATGTTCATCCTTCTTAAGGCTATGAATCTTGACTATCTCATATATATGACTTTTTTTCCCAAGTTTATTTATTTTGAGAGAGAGAGATGGAGAGAGAGAAGTGGGGGGAAGGGTTGAGAGAGGGAGAAGCAGAGTCCCAAGCAGGCTCCACACTGTTGGGAAGAAGCCCAAAGTGGGGCTCAAACTCACAAATTGTGAGATCATGACCTGAACTAAGTTGAAGAGTCATTTAACCAACTGAGCCACCCAGGTGCCTCTCATATGTATGATTTCTTAATGGCATCAGGGAGAATGTGAATTAAGTCTGAGCCAACTTGCAATACTCTCTTTCTATGGGCTATTTGTTGAAGGGGTTGTTGGCCTTTTTACCTGCTGGGATAATGGAATTACTTGCTTCCCTGTGTTCACCATGGCAGCAGTAGTGGTTCATGGAGGTATGTTTTTTGTTTTTTTTTAAATAGTTTATTGTCAACTTGGTTTCCATATAACACCCAGTGCTCATCCCCACATGTGCCCTCCATGGAGGTATGTTTAATACTAACAGGACAGTGTGTAAGATTAATAAAATTTTAAGACAGATTTGTAGTGACTTATCTTATTTGACAAAATTGACTTGTCTTACTCTGCTGCAGCTTAAGTAGAAAATGGCTTTGATGACTATTTCTGTCTAATTCTATAGGAAAGAACAATGATTCTGGCTGGCCAGTACTTTCTCACCATGTCTATTGTTGCTGATGCATTAGAATCTTAGATATGGCTCAGCGTGAATGTTACTGAAACTTTGGGCATCTCAGCACAGATGAATGCTCCTTTGTTAAGCAGCCAGAGGTTGAGGTCTGGTGGAAGGGGGCGTATATAAATTAATATCAACTATGGAGAAAATTTGGTAGATTTTATGCCTCTCACCAGATCATGAAACCTGGAAGGTTCAGTCACCTCATTTGGGCTGGCTGGAAGTTCTGGAAACTGGGTATGGTTTTAATAGGGACTGAAACTTAAGGGATGGTCAAGGTGGGAGCCAGTCTTTGTTCTTGGAGAAATCACCCAGTTTGTGCTTAGAGTAAGGGCATTTGCTAATAAAAACTTATCAAGAGAAAACATTTTATGATTGAATCTGCCTAGAGAAATGTGTGTGTGTGTGTGTGTATAATTTTGGCTGGGTCTGGGGAGAGTGAAAAGTATGATCTTAAAGACATTGAACATTGACAAAAGAGTGGGAATATGCTTTTGTGTGGTCTGTGTTTCACAGGTGGGGAGGGGGATCCACCAGCTGTGTCTAGTGTAAAGAACTGAGCATGTTGGGGCCTTGAGAGAGAGGTAGTGGGCTATGTATGGGGTCTAACTAATTAAGACTTGGTATGGATGGAAGGAGAAAGATTTAGGGGAGGGAATGGTGGTATGTAGTATCTCATGCTACCTGAGCATGAGACTCTAGGTTAAGGGGTGTGTGTGTGTGTGCGCACGCGCACATATATGTATGCCCTACTGCTGGAGGGTGTAGACTCCCGTGAAAATAGCTTTGGCTGACACCTGAACTCAGCTTCCATCTCTGCAACTTATTATCTGTGTGATCTTATACAAGATTCTTAACTTCACTGAGCCCTCAGCTGCTCTCTTTCCTTACTTTCCTCTTCCTTGAAGGGTCACTGAGTTGCCATGAAGCTTGTACCCTCCAGAAGCCAGAGATCTAGGCTTTATTTCGGAATTCCCAAGTCATCACAGAGGTGCAGAGCAGGGGATGAAAGAGAGAGACCTTAGGATCTGTCTGATGTCAAGCCTTGCCCCTGTATCAAGGGTGGGAAGGGCTCCAGATATAGTGGGAAAACCAGATGTCATTTCCAGAACCAGCCCAGAGGGCATTACCAAGTCACTTGTTCTTTCAGGGAGGCTTTGGTATGAATTGCATTTTGTTGAACTTTAATCCTTTGAATAGGCAATCTGTGTTTGAGACCTTTGGTAAACACAACATTGTATTAACAGGGTTGCATTATTGGACCATTTTGACAGGCTGGAAAGTGAAAAAGCCAACACAGCAAGGAAGACCAAGGCTTCCTGTTCATTAGTCATGCTGGATATTGTTGTCATTGCTTCCAAAATGGCCGTGTTTGTTTTACATCTCCATATATGTGAAATGGAACTGATGTCTGTCCACTGGGCTTTTAAGAGCTCTAATCTTATTAGTTCCCTGTCAAAACCCATTAGTGGTTCTGTGATCAATACCATATTATATATTTTTCTTCTTGTCTTTTAAGTCTCTTTACAATTCGTAAATAGCATTTATGGTGAATATGCAGTCTTGTTACAGTTTCTAGATTTATCCCAGGAATGCAAATATGGTTTAGTTTTAGAAAATATATTATCATTTGCCGCATTAACAGGTTAAAGGGAAAAATCGATATGATCAGCTCATTAGATTCCAAAAAATATATGATAAAAAAAATATGAGAAAATTTGGTATAACTTTATGATTAAAAAAAACAATAAAATGCAAGGAAGTTTTCTTAATTTGATGCAGGTCATCTATAAAAATTTTATAACAAACATGCACAGTAGGGAAACATTAGAAACATCGTCTTTAAAATCAGGAAGATGACAAGAATATTTATTAAAACATTTTGTATTCAAAATTGTGTGGCCATCCTAGCCAGTGCAAAATTTCTTTAAAAAAAAGTTAGGGGCGCCTGGGTGGCTCAGTTGGTTAAGCATCTGACTTCGACTCAGGTCATGATGTCACAGTTCGTGGGTTCGAGCCCCATGTCGGGCTCTGTGCTGACAGCTAGCTCAGAGCCTGGAGCCTGCTTCAGATTCTGTATCTCCCTCTCTCTCTGACCCTCCCCTTCTCATGTGCTCTCTCTCTCTCTCTCTCTCTCTCTCTTTCTCAGAAATAAATAAAACATTAAAAAAATTTTTTAAATTAGACATCTAAGAATTGGAAAGGAGCGGGGGAAAAACCCTCTGGCATTATATGCAGGTTAATTTGATGATTTACATAGAACACTTAATCGACTCTTCAGACAAATATAAAAATAATAGCAACATTTTGTACAGTGGCTGGATAGTAATTTGCAAAAATCAATTGCATTTTATAAACCATAGCAATCAGAGTGTTGCTGTAAAACAGCAACAACAGCCTTAAAGTACCTAGTAAGTATAATCAAATGTATAAGGTCTTCATATGAAAAATATAAAAGTTTGACATTAAAGAATATTAAATAAATGGAGAGAGATATTCCATGTTCATGGATCAGAAGACATAATATCAGAAAGATGTCAGTTCTATCCTAATTGATCTATAAATTCATTGCAGTTGTTATCAAAATCTCATCAGAATGTTTCATGGAACATAACAAGCTGATACTAAAATTTGTGTGAAAGAATAAAGAAAGTAGAATAGTCAAGACACATTTGAAGCATGATAATTGGATTGAGGATTTGCCCTTTCAGGTATCAAGCCTTATAATGAAGTTACAAAAACAATGTGGTACTGGCATAGGGACGGATAAACCAACCAGTGGAATAGCTTAGAGAGTCCAGGAATAGATCCTTATATTTGGAACTTTGACATGCCCTAAGGTGGCATGACAGGTAAGTGGGAAAAATAATTATTCAATAAGAGGAATATATGGAAAAAATTAGATCCGTATTTCACACCAGGACATAAAAATCAACATCAGATAAAATAAGGGCCATTAATCAAAAGCAAAAATGTAGGGCACCTGGGTGGATTAAGCATCAGACTCTTGATCCTCTGCTCAGGTCGTGATCTCACCGTTCATGAGATCAAGCCCCATGTTGGGCTACATGCTGACAGTGAGGAGTCTGCTTGGGATCCTCTGTCTCCCTCTCTCTCTGCCTTTCCCCTGCTCACATGTTCTCTCTGTCAAATAAATGAACTTTAAAAAAAAAAAAGCAAAAATGTTAAACTTTTAGGAGAAAATAGAAATTAAGATCTTCCGGCCTTGGATTAGGGAAAAACACTTACTTTAAAAGAAATGATGCTTGTGGGATTTCTTACATGAAGTTTTTTGCCTTTACTGGGTGCTTTCTACCTTGATCATATCTTCTGTTTTGAGATTTTCTTTACCTCCTTAAACATATAACTCTAATCATCTGCATTTGTGTATCTGTTGATATTTATCTTCTGTGCCTGATCATCTTACTTCTTTGCCCCCAGAATCCAAACAGTCCCAAAAGTCAGATGACTGTGGCCTGCATTTGCATGCTGAACTGTAGGTGGAGAATGGAAACCAAGGGAGGAGTCTGTGATGGTCAGACAAAGTGTAGGTCTTGCATGGTGGTTGTAATTTGAATGTTCCACTAGTTGCAGATTTCACTGTAAGATCTGTAAAGATTATCAGGTTCCTGGAACATTCCCTTAACCAAAGAAGCCCCTTTCTCAAGCCAGTTTGCAAGTCTAGATGGTCGCATGGAAGGAGGCACACCAGGCAAAGGCAAAGCAAACTGTCTTTAAACTAGAGTTGGAGAGTTGGAGTGAACTGTGAGTCTCCAAATCTACACAGGTGGTGAAGGTCCTGTTTTCCTACCAGAACAGAGGTAACTCCAAGGTCCTGGACTTGACCTTGGAGCTGAAAAGTTTCATTAGTCTGGAAAAAGAAGTCTTTTTTTTTTTTTTTTTTTTTTTTTTTTACCATTCTTTAAAACAATTTTTTTAATGGTTATTGATTTAGAGAGAGAAAGAGAGAGAGAGAGAGAGATTGAGCAGGGGAGGGGCAGAGAGAGATGGAGACACAGAATCCAAAGCAGGCTCTAGGCTCTGAGCTGTCAGCACAGAGCCCCAAGCAGAGCTTGAACCCACTAGCTGTGAGATCATGACCTGGGCTAAAGTCAGATGCTTACCTGACTGAGCCACCCAGACACTCCTTGACCATTCTTTTGATAATTTTTCCCTCCCCCCCCATAAAGCTGAGAGATATTGTTTAGGAGTAGTTGGGCATCTACTTGGCATCCATAGGGGTATGAGTGTTTTGTCTTATGTATAGAGGACTTTGAGGTTATGAATGACTCTTGCGAGTTACCACTTGCTCACTTAGCCCACATGTATAGCTCTTCTTTTCATAATGATGATGGTCCTTTGTCTTTCCACAGGATTATGGTTTCCCAAAAGTTTTCACTCCTGTGCCATTGTTCTCCATACCACACCCAATGTGATCTTTCTCAAGGGCAGATGTGTTTACCTGTTCCTTTCCCACTTCCCTCTGCCTTTAATGGCTTCTCATTGTCTCACAGTAAAATCCAAGCTCCTTAGCTTTGCTAATATAACACTTACAGGACTTCCGAGTCTTTTAGCCTTTGCTCTTGAGACTCTCCCAGTTTTACTGAGCTCACTTGACTCTTTTCCTCCAGGTCTTTGTGTATGTACTCTTTCGTTTGCTGGGATATTCTCCATCTTCCTTTTTGCCTTGCTTATTTTTGCTCTTTCTTGGAATTTCCACTCTCCCTCAGCTTGTGGCAAGTTTCCCCTCATCCTGCCAGCCCTGGAGTAGTTGCCTATCCTCTGCACTTCTGTCCAGTCATGATACATAAGATATGATGTTTAGGTGTTTACTGGCTTTCTCCTACACTGAACTCTAAGCTTTGTAAGAATAATGTCTGTGCCGGGGCGCCTGGGTGGCTTAGTCGGTTAAGCGTCCGACTTTCGCTTGGGTCATGATCTCGCGGTTCGTGGGTTCGGGCCCCGCGTCGGGCTCTGTGCTGACTGCCAGCTCAGAGCCTGGAGCCTGTTTCAGTCTGTGACTCCCTCTCTCTCTGACCCTCCCCTGCTCACACTGTCTCTCTCTCTCTCCTAGAAATAAATAAAAACATTAAAAAAAAAAAAAAAAAAGAATAATGTCTGTGCCTTGTTTGTTGTTGTGTTTCCCTTAAAATTTTTTAACATTTATTTGTGTGTGTCTGTGTGTGAGAGAGAAAGAGAGAGAAAGAGAGGGAGGGAGGGCGCAGCAAAAGTGGGGGAGAAGAGAGAGAAGGAGACACAGAATCCCAAGCAGTCTCCAGGCTCTGAGCTATCAGTACAGAGCTCCATGCCAGGCCGAACTCACAAACCATGAGATCATGACCTTAGCTTAAGTGGGATGCTTAAATGACTGAGCCACCTAGGTGCCACTCCCTTAAATTTAAATACAGTGCCTGGCACACGGTAGGCTCCATTAAATTTTTGTTGAGCGAACAAATTTCCCTGTGAAGTGAGTGGTCACTTAGTCTCCCTCCGTCTCCTCCACCCCTTTAGGGCATGGGGGATGGAGGATAAGGATTTTCCACAAAGTTGTATAGGTGCTGGTGGTAGCTGAGCGAGGACCCAGCTTGCACCAGAGGAATGTACTTTGCACTGGAAGGTCCTGCAGGAATGGCTGACCCAATGCATTTTCTTTCCATTCTGGGTCTGTGATGAAGCAAACAAGCTGACAAAGACACTTCTGGTGGGTGGACAAATGCACAGAGTTGTGGCAGCTGGGTGAATGGATTTACCAACATGTGATCCTCTCTTTCCCCTCCCACTCTCTTCCTGTTCACAGCCTCAAGCTGGGCTCCCAGCCCCCGGTTCAGGCTGGGGATGATGAGAAGAACCAGAGGATCATCACTGTCAACTCTGCCCACATGGGGAAGGCGTTCAAGGTGATGAATGAACTGCGGAGGTACTTTTCCCATTTTGCCTGTGCCCTTTTGGAAAGAGCTTGTTGAGTGAGCGTCATCAGGGACTGAGAACAGAAGTCACCACCACCTAGTGAATTCTGACTCTTCCCCCACCTACTCTTAGTCACTTGGCTTCTCCTTTAAACTGCAGTCAAGGCAGATTGGCTTTCAGAAAGTACTCTCTTTCCCTTGTATTTATTTAACACTTTTCATTGTACTCCTCAATCACAGGGGAATAATTTTTTTTATGGTTATAGCAGTTCTGTTCATAAACTTGGTTTCTAACCAAACCAGCTGCTTAACGACTAATAATAGACTGATTGCATTACCTACACATAGTTGCAGATTAAAGATTGTGGGTACTACACATTTTCTTTTGGCCTCCCTCCCTCATTCCTTGGTCTGAACTTAGCTTGTTAAGAAAGCTATGTAGGTGGAAAAATATCTAGCTTCTTCAATGTAATTTAACTGTGTAAAGAAATAAATGAAATGCAAATGTGCTCATCCCCTGTAGGCTGGCTAATGGTGAGTGGTATGCAGGCTATTCATAAGGCCGATATGTACATTTGGTGAGCTTGCTGCAAAACAGATTTGGGACACTGAACATGTTTTTCTCTACAAAGGCTGTACACCCAGTCTCTTCCCCACTGGAGAATTCAGAAGGTTCCTTTGCCCAAGGCATTATTTACAGCATCCTTCACCCTATTGTGAGCTATAATTGCTAATCTCCTCTTTTCTCTCTTGTTTGTGAGCTCCCTGAGGGCAGGGGCACCTTCTGAATTGTTTTGATTTCTAGCATCTGGTACTTCATGGGAGCTTCAAGGCATTTACCAAAGATGCCCAGAGGCACTGACTAGGCTCTAGGATGGGTAGCATAAAAAAATGTAAATAGTTAAATGAAAATAATTTTCATATAATAAAAAATAGGTGTTATGAATGAGGAATGCATCAGTTGCCTGTCAGTTGATAGAAGTGCAATAATCATTTGTTTCTGAAAGGGTACTATGAAAGCAAATATGTCATACTCCAACTTTGGAGAACACTTTCTTTTCTTTTTTTTTTTGGATAACACTTTCTAAAGGGATAATGCTTGAGCTGAAGTTTGAAAGACAAGTTAAAAGTTAAAGAAATGAAAAGTGGTAGGATTGGGGCAAGTCTTCCAGGCAGAGAAAAATAGCATAAGTAAAACAAGCACACATAGCTAACGATATGTTTGTTGAGTAGGGGGCTCAACTACTTTTATTTATTTATTTTTTTTAGTTTATTTATTTTGAGAGAGAGAGTGAACATGAGCATAAAAGGGGCAGAGAGAGAGGGAGAGAGAGAATCTCAAGCAGGCATTGTATGGTCAGTGCAGAGCCTGACACGGCACCCAATCCCATGAACTGTGGTATCATGACCTGAACCAAAATCAAGAGTCAGATGCCTAACCGACTGAACTACCCAGGCACTCCAGGGGTTGAACTACTTTTAAACAAAAATCCTATATTATTCTTTATTTGTTTCCTCATTTCCCTTTTCTGTAGGGCCCAGTCTTTGGTGTTCAAAACCAAGTTAAATTAGATTAGTCTTATGAACTACTGCTCAACTTTTATTAGGCCTCCTGACAGATTTCGTGGAAGCTCTGCCCACAAGTTGTTTTAGGCAGTGGGCAGTGCTGATGTTCATGCTTGTGGGTCTGATTCTCTTGTCTCTAAGGAATTTGTGTTGTTTTCCGTAGATAGTAGTGACTTTCCTCATTTAGTTCTCTTCATTATGGCTTGTGTCCTCTGTCTGATTTAAGACTCCAGGCCTCCAGGTAAACAACCTAACTTTACATTTCAAACAATTAGAAAAAACAAACTAAGCCTGAAGTTATCAGAAGGAATGAAATAAATATTGAAGATTAGAGCATAGATAAATGAAACTAGAAAGACAACAGAACAAAAATCATTGAAAGTGAGAACTGGCTTTTGAAAAGGTAAACATAACTTTAGCTAGACTAACCAAGGAAAAAATGAGAGAAGATGCAAAATTATAAATGACAGAGGAGACATTACAGCTTGATACCGTGGAAATACAAATGATTATAAGAGGCCACTATGAACAATTCTATGCCAACAAATTTTATAATCTAGAAGAAATGGATAAAATCCTTGAAATACACCATTTACCAAGCCTGAATCATTAAGAAATAGAAAATCTGAACAGGGGCGCCTGGGTGGCTTAGTCGGTTAAGCGTCCGACTTTCACTTAGGTCATGATCTCGCGGTTCGTGGGTTCGAGCCCCGCGTCGGGCTCTGTGCTGACTGACAGCTCAG
>NW_024081356.1:110619-146450 GCF_003009895.1 Hyaena hyaena | reverse complement strand
AAAAAAAAAAAAAAAAAAAAAAAAAAAAAAAAAAAAAAAGAAAATCTGAACAGACCAGTAATGATTAAGGAGATTGAATCAGTAGTCAAAAATCTCCCAATAAAAAAAAAAAAAAGCCCATGGCCAGATGGTTTCACTGGTGAATTCTACCAAATATTCAAAGAAGAATTAATGCCAGTCCTTCTCAATTCTTCCAAAACATTGATGAGGAGAGAGCACTCACAAACTCATTTTAACAAGGCCAACATTACCTTGATACCAAAGCCAGATAAAGACACTACAAGGTAAGAAAATTACAGGCCAGTATTCCTGGCGAATATTGATGTAAAAATTCTCAACAATATACTAGCAAACTGAATTCAACAGTTCATTAAAAGGATCATATATCATGATCAGGAGGGATATATCTCTGGGGTGCAGATACACCACATTAATAGAGTAAAGGATAAAAATCATATGATCCTCTCAATAGATGCATAGAGTATTTGACAAAATTCAATATCCTTTTATGATAAAAACTCCCAACAGATTGGATACAGAAGGAACATACCTCAACATATGACATATGACCGTATATGACACATCTCCAGCTGCCATCACACTCCATGACATAAGGTTGAAAGCTTTTCTTCCAAGGTCAGAAACAAGACAAGGTTCCTACTGAACAAAAACTGGAAGTCCTGGACAGAGCAGTTAGTCAAAGTGGTGGACATCCATATAAGAAAGGAAGAAGTAAAATTGTCTCTGCAGATAACAAGATCCTATTTATAGAAAAACCAAAAGACACCACCAAAAAACTTTAGAACTGATAAACAAATTTGGTAAAGTTGCAGGATACAAAATCAACTTATTAAAATCACTTGCATTTCTATATGCTAATAGTGAACTATCTGAAAGAGAAAGAAAACAATTCCATTTCCAGTAGCATCAAAAACAGTAAAGTATTTAGGAAGTTAGCCAAGGAATAGAGGGATGTGTACACTGAGAACTGTTATATATTGTTGAAAGAGATTGAAGAAGACTAAAATAAATGGAAAGATATCTCAGTTTTATGGATTGGAAGAGCTAATATTATTAATGTCCATAATACCTAAAGCCATCTATAAATTCATTGCAACCTGTGTAAAAATTCCAATGCCATTTTTTGTAGAAATAGAAAAAAAAGTTCTATAGTTGAAAGGAGCCAAAAACAATCCTTAATAGCCAAAACAGTCTTATAAAGGAAAAGCAAAGCTGAAGATACCACAATTTCTGATTTCAAACTATATCACACAGTTATAGTAATCAAAACAGTATGATACAAACACAGACCAGTGAACAGAATTGAGAGCCCAGAAATAAACCCAAATATGTATCAACTAATATTTGAAAAAGAAGCTAAGAATACTTAATGGAGAAAGGTAGTCTCTTCAGGAAATGGTGTTAGGAAAACTAGACAGCCACATGAAAAATAATATAATCAGACCTGTATCTTATCCTCCTTACAGAAGTTGGCATGAAGTGGACTGAAAGACTTGGAAGTAAGACCTAAAACCATACCACTCCTAGAAGAAAACAGGAAAATCCTGTTTTACATATGAAGACATTATTGAGAGGATACCATTCTCAAAGGTCACAGAATCCACAGAAATAATATTTTCTCAGATCTTAGGGCATCCCTTAGCTCATTTAATTTGATACTTAAGATTAACCATTATAATCTTATTCTTCCTTTTTTCATTTTTTTTCCCCAAATGGAGCACAATCTGTATATGTTTTGTCAGGAAATTTTTAGTGCAGATTTAGGGATAGATTTCCCTTTTGTTTTTCTTTTAATTTTAAAAAATTCCATTTTTAATTTTCTTTTTTTTTTGAAAAGGAATATATTCTAGATCATTTAGAAAATAAATATGAGCAAAAAATCATTTATAATTTTAATACCCAGTAGTTACCATTGTTAACATATGGGAGAATATTTTTCTTTAAAATGTATATCTCAATCAGATTTTTTCTCTTAACACTATATTAAACAAGTTTTCCTTTTTTCCCCTTAAATTTTTATTTTGATTTTTGGTGAACTCTGCACCATGTTTGGGGCTCGAACTTATGATCTGGTGATCAAGAGTTGCATGCTCTATGGATTGAGCCAGCAAGGTGCCCCTGTATTGAACAAGTTTTCCTGTGTTAGAACTATTCTACAATATTATTTTAAGTGGGTGAATTATTTTCTGTATTTTTGGTTAAGTTTTGAAAAACCTAGTTCCTTGTTGTTAGATATTTTAAGTATTCCAATCTCTTATGTAAATAGCACTTGTGCAGTGGTTATGTTTGGAGCAATATGGCATAGTGGTCACAACCACAATCATGGAGGCAGGCAGTCTGGTTTCACATCTTGGCTCTGTTTGTACAGTTCTGTGACCCTATACAAGTTGATTAATGTCCCTGCCCTCACTTTTGTCAAACATAAAATGAGGCTAATTCCAGGGTTCTAGGGTTGCTGGCTGGTTAAGGGGATTACTAAGTAAGATGCTTAGAACAGGGATAGCACATTTATTACCGTTGTTAAATGCTTGTGCACATTCATAATTTCTATAGAATTCTATAGAATTATTCTATTTCTATAGAATTAATTCTACAAAAGTATAATTAATGATTTCAACAGCATGTAGCATAATAATAATACCTATTCCTTATATATTGTTTTGAGGACCTGGCACATAATGAATATTTTGTGACTACTGGCTATGATGATGATGATGGAGGTGGTGGTGGTGGTGGTGGTGTGGAGCTCAGTTACAGAGATATGGCAGTAGATAAGAGAGTCAAACTTTTGTTCTCAATGAAGCTTGCATTCTACTAGTGTTTAAAGATTATATCAAACTCTAAGGTATTTCATGACTTTGAATTCTTTTAATTTCTGGGGCACCTAGTGGCTCAGTTGGTTGAGCGTCTGACTCTTGTTAATCGGCTCAGGTTGCAGTCTTGCAGTCATAGGATTGAGCCCCACTTTGGGCTCTGTGCTGGGCATGGAGTCTTCTTGGGATTCTTTCTCTTCCTTTCTTTCTCTGCTCTTCCCCAAGCCCCTCTCAAAATAAATAAATAAACCTTAAATTTAAAAAATTTTTTCTAAGGCATTAAAGATATGGCTAATTTTTAAAACTGGAGTGAAATGGGTGACTAAGGGAGAGAAAGGGAGCCTGAAGAGATGCTTTACTGATCTGGGTGAGTTTAATGTGAACTGGAAGGCGGCATACTTTGTTTTGATGAAGGCCTGGTAAAGCATCTTGCCATCCAGGGACTAAGCTAATGAAATGTTATGTAATATTCCAGCGACCTGGGGTTATTTCTTACACTCTTTTCACATTTTTCCTCTGTCAATTTTAAGCTATTTTAGTTCACGTACACATGTTCTATGCAATTTATGAATCACACAATTCATGAGTTTCCTATTCTTTTTACTTCCATGGTAGAGAATGGGCTGTTGTCATGGTAACTAACTAGTCTTTCTCTTCTTTTGCCTTTTATCCCTCTGCTCTGGGGAGACCAGCAGCTGCTTCTGGGCAGCAGAGTCCTAATGGCTCTTTGGTTCCTGATTCCCATCTGGCCACCAAGTTGAGATATGGTCCTTTTGGAAGTAGTACCCCAGATCATTCCTTAAAAGGAGAGAGAGTGTCTTCTATCCCGTTTTGACAGTTTTAACCTCCCCTTTCACCATCCCTAAAATTTCTCTGCCCTCATCCTTTTTTTTTTTTTTAAATGATCTGCCACTATGCCTTTATTAATAGTAATGAACCATCTTAGTACATTGCTGTTTTTCTTTTTTTTGATAACAGCTTTATTAAAATATAATTCGTGTGATGGGGGTGCCTGAGTGGCTCATTCGGTTGAGTGTCCAGTGTTTGATTTTGGCTCAGGTCATAATCTCACAGTTCATGACCTTGAGCCCCACGTTGGGCTCCATGCTGGCAGTGTGGAGCCTGCTTGAGATTCTCTCTCTCTGCCTCTGCCTCATACACACACACTCTCTCTCTCTCTCAAAATAAATGAGTTTAAAACTTAAAGATATAATTCATATGCTATATTTGAAGTGTCAATTTAATGGCTTGTAGTATAGTCTCAGAGTTGTGCAACTAACAGCTAATTTTAAAAAACATTTTCATCATCTCTTCCAAAAAAAAAATCTTGTGTATGTTAGCTGTAATCCCACTATTCTCCCTACCTCTTACCCCATTAAACTACTTTCTGTCTCCATAGATTTGCTTATTTTGGAAATATGTAATAAGTCTTTTGTGACTTCTTTCTTAGCATAATGTTTTCAGGGTTCATCCATGTTATAGTCTGTCTCAGCATTTCATTCCTTTTTATTGCTGAGTAATACTGCATTGTGTGAATGTAATACTGAGACCATTTGGCTGCTTTGAGTAAAATGCTGCTATGAACTTTCATATATACATTTTTGTCTGGATGCATGTTCTCATTTCTTTTGAGTATATACCTAAGAGTGGGTTGCTAGGTCATATGATAACTACATGTTTAACTTTTGGAGGAACTGTCAGACTGTTTTCCAAAGCACTATACCATTTTACATTTCTATCAGCAGTGTATGAAGGTTCCAGTTTGTTTATATCCTTGCCAATGCTTGTTATTTTCTGTGTTTTTGATTACAGCCATTCTGGTGTCTGTAAAGTGATATCTCATTGTGGTTTTGATTTGTATTTCTCTAATCATTAATGATGTTGAGCATCTTTTTACATGATCATTGAGCATTTCTATATCTTAGTTGGAGAAATGTATATTTAGATCCTTTGCCCATTTTGAAATTGAGTCATATTTCTATTATTGAGTTAAAAGGATTCAAGTTGTTTATATATTTCAGATGCAAGTCTCTTTTCTTTGCTTGTTTGGGTTGTTTTTTCACTTTTTGATATCCTGATGTTGTCTTTGGAAGCACAAAAGTTGTAAGTTTTGATGTCTGATTTATTTGGTTTTTATTTTTCTTTTGTTGTTTGTGGTTTGGTGTCCTGTGTAACAAACCATTGCCTGATCTGAAGTCATGAAGATATACCCCTATGTTTTCCTCTTAGAGTTTTATAGTTTTAGCTCTTATATTTAGTTTTTTGATCTATTCCAAGTTAATTTTTTTATATGATGTGAAGTAGGGGTCCTTTCTTTTTTTGTATGTGGATTTCCAGTTATCTTAGCACCATTTGTTGGAAGGACTATTTTTCCCCCCACTTGAATATATTGGCACCCTTATCAAAAATAAGTTGACTGTTTTGTGTAGCAAAGGAAATCAACAACAAAACAAAAAGACACCCTACTGAGTGGGAGAAGATATTTGCAAATGATTTATCTGATAAGGGATTTATATCCAAAAGATATAAAGAACTTCTACAACTTAACACCAGGAAACAAATCGTCTGATTAAAAAGGGGCAAATGATCTGAATATATATTTTTCCAATGAAGACATACACATGGCCAACAGATACATGAAAAGATGCTCAACTTCACTCATCTTCAGGGAAATGTAATTCAAAACCACAATGAGATATCCCCTTATACCTGTCAAAATGACTCCTATCAAAAAGACAACAAATAACAAGTATTAGTAACGATGTAGAGAAAAAGAATCCTCCATACACTGTTACTAGAAACAGAAATCGGTGTGACCACTGTGGAAAAGAGTATGGAGATTCCTCAAAACTTTAAAAATAGAAATATCACAGGGGCACCTGGGTGGCTCATTCGGTTAAGTGTTGAACTCTTTGTTTCAGCTCAGGTCAAGATCTTATGGCTTTATAGGCTCGAGTCCCACATCAGTCTCAGTGCTGGCAGAGTAGGGCCTGCATGGGATTCTCTCTCCTTTCTCTGCCCCTCCCCCCACTTGCACTGTGTCTGTCTCAAAATGAATAAATAAACTTAAAAAAACAGAAATACTATAAAACCCAATAATTCCACTACTGATATTTACCCAAAGAAAATGGAAACACTGATTTGAAAATATATATGTACCCCTATATTTACTCTAGCAGTATTTACAATAGTAAAGATATGGAAACAACCTAAGTGTCCATTGACAGATGAATGGATGAAGATGTGTGTGTGTGTATGTGTGTATTCCATTATGTATGTGTGTGTCATATATATATGGAATATTAGTCCGCCGTAAAAAAAGAGATCTTACCATTCGTGACAACATGGATGGACCTAGACGGTATTATGTTAAGTGAAATAAATCTGACAGAGAAAGAGAAACACCATATAATTTCACATATATGTGGAATCTAAACAAACAAACAAACAAACAAACCCAACCATTGATGAACAAACAAAAATACAGACACAGACTTGTAAATTCAGAGACCAAACTGGTGGTTGCCAGAGTAGAAGGGTGGAATGGACAAAATAGAAAAAGGGAATTAAGAGGTACAAACTTCTGTTTATAAAATAAATAAATCATGGAGATGAAAGGTACAGCATAGGGAATAACATCAATAATATTATAATAACACAGTATGGTGCCAGATGGTAGCTACCCTTATCATGGTGAGAATTGTGGAATATTGAATTGCCAAATCACTATATTGTACTCCTAAAGCTAATATAATATTATATGTCAGCTGTACATCAATAAAAAACATTTAAAAAATAAATGATAAAAAGTTTCTTTTTAATGAATTGACTGTGAATGTGAGGATATATTTCTGGATTCTCAATTCTATTCTATTGATCTATATATCTATGCTTATATTATTATTCTGCTGTGCTTTAGCTTTGTAGGAAGTTTTGAAACTGGGGACCATGAGTCTTTCACCTTATTCTTCTTTTTCAAGATTGTTTTGGCCATTCTAAGTCCCTTGCATTTCCATATGAATTTTAGTTTCAACTTGTCAGTTTCTGCAAAGAAGCCTTCTGAGAGTTTGATAGAAATTGAGTTGAATATGTGGAACAATTTGGGGGAGTATTGCCATCTTTAAAAAAAAAATGTTTATTTGCTTTTATTTTTGAAAAGTGGGAGGGAAAGAGAGAGAGGGGACAGAGGATCTGAAGTGGGCTCTGCACTGACAGCAGTGAGCCTGATGCGGGGCTTAAACTCATGAACTGTGAAATCGTGAGATCATGACCTGAGCTGAAGTTGGATGCTCAGCCGAGTGAGCCACTCAGGCGCCCCTGGGGGAGTATTGCCACCTTAACAATATTAAGTCTTTCAATCCATGAACACTGAGTTTTATAGTTTTAGAGGATAGATTGCACGCTTCTTTTGTTAAATTTATTATTTAATATTTATTATTTTTGATGCTATTTTGGCATCAAATGATACATGATATCATTTGATAAATACCATTTTTTGGTTGTTCGTTGCATGTGTATAGAAATACAGTTGATTTGTATGTGGATCTTGTATTTTACAACCTTCTTTTTTTATTATTTGAGAGCGAGAGAGAGTTAGAGCGAGAGAGAGCGCGTGAGCACACAAGCTGGGAGAAGGGCAGAGGGAGAGAGAGAATCTTAAGAAGGCTCCATGTTCAGGACAGAGCTTGAGTTGAAATCACAAATCGAATGCTCAACCAACTGAGCCACCCAGGCACCCCTGCAACCTTCTTAAACTCATTTATTTGTTTTAATATATTTTTAGTGGATTTCTTAGAGGATTTTCTATATACAAGATCATGTTATCTGTGAATATTGTTTTATTTCTTCCTTTTCAATTTGCATGTCTTTCATTTTCATATTCTATTTCATTTTCATTTTCTATTTCACTTGCCTACTTGCCCTACCTAGCCACCCTAATTATCTTACTTATTTGGTATAGTTGGTCATTCCCTACTTTTTGTAACCGTCTCTTCACTATGCTTCTCAGACACCATAATTTTTGGGTT
Source organism: Hyaena hyaena (assembly GCF_003009895.1). Classification (NCBI taxonomy): domain Eukaryota; kingdom Metazoa; phylum Chordata; class Mammalia; order Carnivora; family Hyaenidae; genus Hyaena; species Hyaena hyaena. The sequence continues at coordinate 138,589 of NW_024081356.1, read as the reverse complement.
TTCCTCCTGTTTCACTGGTTACTTTCTTGTTTCTTTAGCTGGCTCTTTCTCTCCCTTCCAACCTCTTAACCATCTCCCATCTTTGAAATTAAGACTTATGAATACATTTGCCTACTTGATAAAACCCATGTAGATGTCTGATATGCAGCTCACATTTAACCTTAGCAAGGTTAACTTAACTGCTACTCCTAAATGAAATGTTTTATGGGAAAAAGAAGGAAATATTAACATTTACTGAATATTTACTATTAGCACTATTCTTTATCTTGTTTACAACACATCTGATTTCTGATACCCAGGGGCCATGAACCCTGGTCCATTTGATTCTAGACCCTGAGCTCCTTCCTAATAGCTATCAAAAGCGTATAGCCCTATTTTTCTTTTCTTAAGGTTGTTCTTTGGAGTTGTGTGTGACAGCTCAGAAAAAAAGAATCCTATAGGATTTCTAGTAAATGGAATTAGAAATGCTTGTGAGCCATGCAGTGCTTTAGAGCTGCTGGTTCTCTTTTCTATACAGAATGGATACACAGAGATGTCTTTGGTGTGCAGACAGGCTTTACCATTCCCAGGGAAAGCCTACATTGAGTTTTGGACGAGTTTCTCTTGGTCACCTTCCCAGATTCCTCTAGCCTTGAGATACATTTCCAGCCCATCAGAACTGTTCTCATGCATTTGCTTAACTGGATTCTCCACCTTTAAACCTCATTCCTTCTTGTCTCTTTCCTTTTGTTCCTGAACTATCAGCTCCTCTGGGTTTCAGCAAAATACCCCATTCTGACATTTGCCTTTTTCAGTACCTGGCTCAGCATTTGCTCAGCATTTCTGACCCATCTGTTTTGCTTTCCTTATTAAAATACTGGTTACAAAAACAACAACAAAATTGTACTTTTTTGGTCAGTTCTTTTTAATTGAAGTATAGTTGATAAATTACTTGCACTTTTAAAGAGTAGTGATAACTCCATTTTCTCCCTAAAGTAGTTAATGAAAGCGAAGTGAAAATGTCCAAGATGAGTCTGTTGAGGTTGTGACTACGTTTTTACAATCCATTTTGTCCAAATTAAAAACTAGCCTATTCTCAGGTGGTATCTGTAATCTCATTTGGCCGCCATGATAGATGTCCTGAGGTAGCTTAGAAAGATGAGAAAACTGGTAAGATCCTTTGTCCATGTTCTCATAGCCAGTTAGGTGCTGAGCCAGTTCTCTTTCCAGCTGAGCGGGCTTATTCTGATAAAATTTGTCCGCAGGGTCTGATGTCCACTGTAGCATGAGGGCCCATTCCCAGGTTTTGCCTCTTGGCACTCAGAGGTGTCTCTCTTCCCTGAAGCCCCCTCACAGGGACTTTTTTCCATAGGCTGAAACTTTCCTCATCACCTTTTAGTATTGGGGCTAACTAATCTTCTAATTTTTTTTTTCTAAGTGTGAGCCAATAATGGGGCCTTATGGTACCAAATCCAGAGTCAGAACTAGATTCAAGACTCACCCTTTTGTGGCTTTGGACCACCTCTCTCAGGTTCACAGACTAGATGAAGGGCACTTACAGCTCCAGTCTTCTCAGGCTTTATGATTCTATTTTCTCTGATAGGCAGTCCTGGACTAATGTCTAAATAATTGGCAAAGGTTTAATATGTCACACCAGGGATGGCAAATAGGTAGCTTATCTCCCATTGATCAATCGTGGTAGACTCATTAAAAAAATTTTTTTAGGGGCGCCTGGGTGGCTTAGTCGGTTAAGCGTCCGACTTTCGCTTAGGTCATGATCTCGCGGTTCGTGGGTTCGAGCCCCGCGTCGGGCTCTGTGCTGACTGCCAGCTCAGAGCCTGAAGCCTATTTCAGAGTCTGTATCTCCCTCTCTCTCTGACCCTCCCCTGCTCATGCTGTCTGTCTCTCTCTCTCTCTCCTAGAAATAAATAAAAAATATTAAAAAAAAAATTTTTTTAAATCTTTGTTTATATTTGATAGAGAGACAGAGTATGAGCAGGGGAGGAGCAGAGAGACAGAGTGAAATACAGAATCCGAAGCAGGCTCCAAGCTCTGAGCTGTCAGCACAGAGCCCCACGTTGGGCACGAAACCATGAACTGTGAGATCATGACTTAAGCTGAAGTCGGACGCTCAACCGACTGAGCCGCCCAGGCACCCCAATGGCAGACTCATTCTATTCACCTCATCCCTATCAACTGGATCCCAGTCATGATTCAGACTTATCAATCCAGTATTGTGTGCTGAGTAATTACTGCCAGTGGATCATGGTTGACATGTGTTTGTCCTGTCTTCCCTCCCACATCTAGGGATTAGTGGTGACCAGGATGCCATAGACTTTAGGAAGATGGGTTCTGGAAGATGGGAAAAATCCTTTTTCCACCACTCCATTTTTGTGTTATCTTTGAAAAAGTTACTTCTGTGGACCTCAGTTTCCTTTTTTGTAATATAGAACATAGTAATAACCATACCTTGTGGGGTTTTAGAGAGGATTGAATGAAGTAATATGTATTAAAAAAAAAGTGCTTAGAACAGTGCCTAGCGTATATAACTCAATAAGTGATAAGTATCAGAAGGCTGGTGGAGGAAAAATTCTTGGATTGACAACTTGTGGCATCCTTTCTGTCCTTCAAAGTAGCCCGTAGGGTCTATGAGTGTGGTCTATTTCAAAGTTTATTGAAACTATTTATCTATTTCAGTAAAAATTTAGGGCTTTCATTAGGCTAGACTTTCAGCCAGGTATTTAGGATATAACAGTAAATAAGTTCCTTTCATACCTCACAGTGTAGTGGGGATGACAAACAAGTAGTTAGTTTGTAAGGTAGTTACAGTATCCTTAATAATTATAGTGACTGGAGCTTGCACAGGGTCTTTAGTGAGCAGCCTTCTTGGTGATAATGTTAAATCTGCGTGGGAAAATTAATATTTGAGTCTTCCTGAACTGGCTGGCCTCTTACCAGTGTTTCATAGGTATTAGGTCCCTTGTGTAATTGTTACTGGTTCTTTTCTCTGGTGGCACATCTCAGTGGCATGCTCATGCTCCTTGACATTCACTCAGTCCCTTGACTGACAGCCCTAGGATTTTCCCATTGCTCTCTGAGTTGCTGTCCCTCTGTTTCAGTCAGAGCTGAAGGAGCTGAGGGAGCTGAGGAGCAGAGATGTGAAGACAAATAAAAGAGCCCTGAATTTGCAACTCCAGAGTAGCTGGGTCTCTCTTTGCACCTTAGGAAAGCATGAATGCCCAGCTTATCAGGGACTTGGAAGAGTCGATAGTTCATCCCCTTGCCGTGGAATCTGGGTGGGAGAAAACATATCCTTGTGTGCCTGGGGTTGGGTGTTGGTGCTGTGACCCATGGTGTCCCTTCACTGGTGTTTTACAGTAAACAGCTGTTGTGTGACGTGATGATTGTGGCAGAAGATGTCGAGATAGAAGCCCACCGAGTGGTCCTGGCAGCCTGCAGCCCCTACTTCTGTGCGATGTTCACAGGTACGGCAAGGGGCTAACAATGACCCATGATTATGGGGCTCCAGCCCCACTGAGAGAATATTTTGGGTGGTAGCATGAGGGGAGGGAGGAGAGAGAATGCCAAGTCACTCACTGTAAGGAGCTTCAGTATATCAGATGCTATGTTTTGCACCATGGACGACTTGATGGAACCAGCCAGGCATGCAGCCCCTTGTCTACTATGAGGACAAATAAGGTAGAACCATAGAGTTGATTAGCTTCTCACACTTCAGCATGCATCATAATCATGTAGGGGAGCTTTTGGAAGTATAGGCTCTTGGGCTTATCCCCAGGCCTCTGATCTTTCACTTTGCAGATAGGAAACACTGAGGCTGACAAAAAGGGAGAGACTTGCCCAAGACCACATAATAAATGAGTGGAGCTTAGCTTCTTGATACCCGGCCCATTGCTGGACCAGCTTGTCCTTCTCTGACCATTCCTACCAGGCAAGATCTACAAACCTCCTTGAGACTTTACAGGAGGGTGTAAGAGATTTGGGAGAAGTGATGGCGGGGCTTGGAGGGGAGAGTAAGACAGGAATTTTCACCATCTGGCACCTTTACCAACTTTCTAGAGGGTTCCTGTTTTCTGTACGTTCCCAGTAACCCTACCCAACCATTTCCCATGTGAGACTGAATCCTTGAAACCCTCAGAGCTTCCTGTCTATAGTCACTCACAGTACCTCCCCTGCTGACTGAAGACTAACTGGGACTCCTGAGACCCTCAGGCTGGGTCAGGTGTCCCTTCTCCATGTTCCCCAAGTACTCAGTGCGGCTTGTGAGGGTGGTCAATATCACTCTGTGTTCCTGTTTGTTTCCTGGCATCTGCAGTGCTGTGCTGTGACCTCATATGTAATGGTGCCTCTCATCCTGCAGATTACAGCTCACGTGTCTCCTCAGAGGGACCGCCTCTGAGCACCCGTGCCATGGTTCCCCACTCAGTCCCTTTCTGTCCCATAACTTGAGTACATATTTTTCTCCTAATGTTTATCCCTATCTGAAAATCCTGTTGTTGGTTGTTGATGTGGTTTGTTTTTTTAACCTGTCTCTCCTTACTAGACTCTTGAAGACGAAAGTCTTCTTGTTGGACCCTTTTGCTATCATATCCTAAGCACCTGGTACACAACCAGAGTCAAATGTTTTTTAAATGAATGAATGAAGTGTCTCCACAGTTGATTATGAGCTTTGGACATTTGAGGGCCATGTCTTGTCACTGCTGCATCCTCAGAGCCAACCACAGGGTGTGATATTTAGGAGACAGTAAATAAATGAAGCTTAAAAAGAATGAAAGTGGGCTTGCTAAGAATGGTTGAATGCAGGCATCCTTTTTTTGCTGAGTAGGCTCTTACCCTTCTCCTAATACAGTATGTGGCCTTTCCTGGGCAAGAATGGTTCTAGTTGGGGATGACTTAGCACTTGTGTGTTGAAAGTTCCTCACAACATGATCTCTCCTTGACTTATCGTGTGAAGGAGCTGTGCCTCAGGTAAGCAGATCAAGCCACTCTTCCATCACTCTGAGCCTTGGGTCAGAAATTAGCACCCTGGAAAATGTAGCTGTGAAAACGAGTGAATTTCACTACCTGGAAGTTTTAAGCCGCATGCTCTTTGGAGTAGTTTTAAACTGTAGTTTGAACTAGGTTTTTATGCCTTTATTTACCTCTCTCGTTCATCCATTTTTTTTTTTTTTTTTTAAATAGGGGGCCTGGGTGCCTCAGTCGGTTAAGCATCTGACTTCGGCTCAGGTCATGATCTCACGGTTTGTGAGTTAGAGCCCTGTGTCAGGCTCAGTGCTGACAGCTCAGAGCCTGGAGCCCACTTCAGCTTCTGTGTCTTCCTCTCTCTCTACGCATCCCCTACTTGCAGTCTTGTCTCTCAAAAATAGAATAAATGTTTAAAAATTTTTTAAAATAATAATTCATTTTGTTTGCAATAGTTATTTGGTTGCAGCTTTGCTAAGTAGCTCTGCTAGTCATGTTCTCTTGTGTGTGTGTGGTTTGGAAAGTCCAATGTTAAGAGAGGAAATCTGTGTGGAATTGTGATGAATTGTAATGTTGCCTCTACTTGTTGCTAATAAAATTACCTCTGGAGTAGTGGAAGTTCCTCAGCAAGAACAAGGTGATTTTAGAAACATAATCTGAATGCTTCTGGAGTAGATCTTGGATTCTAGCCATTGAAGGGAGGAAAAAATCAAGAAGAAAAGTCTAATGTGATGCCCAGCTCAAGTCTTCTGTTGAATCTGGTTACTGTCCATCCTTCCATCCATCCAGCCAGCCATATCTGTCTATCTTCCCACCCACTCACCCATCTACCTATTCAAACACTATTCATATATGTTTATTGCAGAAAAAAATAGAGAATGTGGACAAGCAGAAAAAAATTTCATGTAATATGTCATCTAGATAAGATTATAGTTTATATCCTTTCAGATTTTATATTTATAAATATATACAGATACAAAATAAAGTTTTAATATAGGGGTGCTGGTGCCTCAGTCACTTGAGCATTTGACTCCTGATTTTGGCTCAGGTCATGAACCTGGGGTTGTGGGATCGAGCCCCACGTCCAGCTCTGTGCTGAACATGAAGCCTGCTTGAGATTCTCACTCTCCCTCTGTCCCTCTTCCTTGTTTGTGCTGTCTCTCTCTCTCTAAAAAAAAAAAAAAAAAAAAAGAAATTTAAGAACCCACCAAAATAAAATTTTAATATAAACGAGTCATTTTGTGTATACAAAGTTGATGTAATATGTATACTTTAAAAAATTACAGTTCATCTTCCTGGGATGTTCTTCCCCCTGCCTCTTTGCCTGCCTAACTCCCATTCATCTTTCATTACTGCTTAAGCAACACTTCCTCAGGTAGGCTTTCCCCATGATCCCTTTGCATTAGGTTAAATTCTTTTGTTATTTACTCTTGTGATACCAAATGTCATACTTGTCTTTAGTATCACTGCTTATCTCATTACTTCCTCAGTATCTGATTACTCTAGTCAGTCAGTTAAGAACTCTACCTTAATTCAGTGCTGTTTCCCCACTGCCTACCTGGATCTTCCGTGCAGTAGGTGCTCAGTGAAAATTTGCTTAATCAAACCAGTGGCATATGGTTAGTATATTTTCACATCAGTAAAATCACATTAACATCATCATTTCACTGTGGCTTTGTAAGATTCCATCATATATATCCGAGTCGAAAATCCATTTCCTTTTTGGTTAGAAATTCTGATTCTTTCTAATATTTTGCTGGTATAAGTAATACTATGATGGATATCTTTGCCTCTTAAAAAAATTTTTTTTTAACATTTATTATTGTTTGAGAGAGAGAAAGAGACAGAGCATGAGTGAGGGAGGGGCAGAGAGAAGAGGAGACAGAATCTGAAGCAGGCTCCAGGCTCTGACCTTTCAGCACAGAGCCTGATGCAGGGCTTGAATGCACAAACTATGAGATAATGACCTGAGCCAAAGTCAGACACTCAACCAGCTGAGCCACCCAGGTGCCTGGATATCTTTGCCTCTTAATCTTTATTTACGCTATGATTATTTCCTTAGAATAGACCCCTAGGGTAGGTGTGTGCACATGTTGAAGACTTGAGACACATGCCACAAATCTGCATTTCTTAGAACAGTTGAACCAGCTTATGCTTTATGGGAGATTTGTGTATTTTTTGAGGCCCCTTGATTTGGCTTAAACCTTGGTAAACGTATATGAAAAGTAATATTGTAAAATTTTGTTCTAATTATCAGGTTCAGCTTCAAAATTTGTAAACTCAAATCATGAAAAGTCCCAGCTGACTCTTTTTATTCCCTTCCAAAAGTTTAGATTATTTTATTTTGTTTATTTTAATTTTTAATTTAAATCCAAGTTAGTTAACATATAGTGTAATAATGATTTCAGGAGTAGAATTTAGTGATTCATCACTTACATATGACATCTAGTGCTCATCCCAACTATCGTCCTCCTTAATGCCCATCACCCCTTTACCCCTCCCCCCACTCTCCTCCCTCCATCAACTCTCAGTTTGTTCTCTGTATTTAAGAGTCTTTTACAGTTTGCTTCCTTCTATGTTATCTTATTTTTCCTTCCTTTCCCCGATGTTCATCTGTTTTGTTTTTTAAATTCCACATGAGTGAAATTATATGATACTTGTCTTTCTCCGACTGACTGATTTTGCTTAGCATAATACACTCTAGTTCCATCCGTGTTATTTTAAATGACAAGGTTTCATTCTTTTTTATCACCATGTAATATTCCATTGTATCTTTATACCACATCTTCTTTATCCATTCATCCATCAATGAACATTTGGGCTCTTTCTACTTTGGCTATTGTTGATAGCACTGCTATAAACATTGGGGTGCATGTGCCCCTATGAAACAGCACACTTGTATCTTTTGAATAAATACCTAGTAGTACAATTGCTGGGTCATAGCGTAGTTCTATTTTTACTTTTTTTTTTTTTTTTAAATTTTTTTTTTTTTAATGTTTTATTCATTTCTAGGAGAGAGAGAGAGACAGCGTGAGCAGGGGAGGGTCAGAGAGAGAGGGAATCACAGACTGAAACAGGCTCCAGGCTCTGAGCTGGCAGTCAGCACAGAGCCCGACGCGGGGCCCGAACCCACGAACCGTGAGATCATGACCTAAGCGAAAGTCGGACGCTTAACCAACTAAGCCACCCAGGCGCCCCATCTATTTTTACTTTTTTGAGGGACCTCCAAACTGTTTTCCAGAGTGGCTGCACCAGTTTGCATTCCTACCAGCAGTGCAAAAGGGTTCCCCTTTGTCCGCATCTTCACCAACATCTATTGTTTGAGTTGTTAATTTTACCAGCTGACTCTTGTTAAGTCCATTTCTATCAGCATGTTTAAAGGCCAAAATGAAAAAGAAATACTCGTGACATTCCTCTGACTTGAGTGGTGTGATTATGATCTTTTAACTCAGGCTTAAAGTGTTTTTATTTTTTTTGTCCTCTGAGTTCATATTGCCCAAATGTCCCAGATATTAACCCTACTCCTTGACTGTGTCCTTCACAGAATAACTTGTAATAAATGTGACTGTGAGGTCTGAGTGCCCACAGGAGAGTGTTGAGAGGCAGCCAGCTTGCGAGAAGATCTGAGATGGGCTGTCACTCAAACTCTAGCACTCCTTTAGCACAGTGATTAGAGAGGCCAGCAGTGCTGTGTTCTGCCCATCTTGTCTTGTAAATAGGGAATACTTGAGATTCCCCTGCTTCCTCCCTATCTTGCACCTCCATCCCTCAGGAAGCTAATTTTACCAAAATAGGCTAGTCAGTTTTTTTCTCTATTTTTGCCCTTTACTATGGGTTCTGTGTACCTAGAGTATTTGCATTCTATATGGGTCCCTGTGTGTCATCAAGTACATTAAAAACAAACCCATCTTACAGTGTTAAAGGAACCAAGTTTTTAAAGACTGTATGGGCTCAGGATATTAATGCCCATCATCACTTGGCCAGATAGAGATGTGGGGTTGCTTGCTTTCCTGGGCTCTCTGTGGTTCTTGGAGATGTCTAGTTACAAGGTCCTATGGTACAGCCTGAGGATTTAAAGAAGTTTAAGATCTACTCCTTTAGTCCCAGTCACTTCTCATCTTTCACCTAATTTCCTGCAGCAGCTTTGGTACTAGTCAACCTGCCTCCTATTTTGTTCCTTCAACCCCATCCTGTTCTGTACACTATAGTTATAGCAACTTTCCAGAATATCAGTCTGATGCATCCTTCACCTGCTTAAAATCTGTCAGGGGCTCTTGAAGGGGCATATGCACCCCAGTGTTTATAGCAGTGCTATCAACAATAGCCAAATTATGGAAAGAGCCCAAATGTCCATCAACTGATGAATGTATAACAACGATGTGGTATATATACACAGTGGAGTATTACTCAGCCATCAAAAAATAATATGGCAATCACTTTTGCCATTTGCAATAACGTAGATGGACCTAGAGTATATAATGCTAAGTGAAATAAGTCAGTCAGAGAAAGGTAAATATCATGTGGTTTCACTCATATGTGGACTTTAAGAAACAAAACAGATGAACACAGGTGAAGAGAAGAAAAAATAAGATTAAAACAGAGAGGGAGGCAAACCTTAAGGGACTCTTAAATACAGAGAACGAACTGAGGTTTGCTGGAGGGGTGTTGGATTGGGGGATGGGCCAAATGGGTAATGGGCATTAAGGAGGGCACTTTTTGGGATGAGCATTACTACACTATATGTTAACTAACTTGGTTTTAAATAAAATTTAAAAAAGACCTATCTCATGAAAGCCATGTTTAAATGCAGATCATTTTCAGAAATGATCATAGTTAAATTAAGATTTATATAATACTAAAAACTAAAAGAAAATAATTGGCTTAATCAATCCACCATGTGAACCAGCATAGAGTATCCTTTGAATCAATATTTTGGTCTTGGTCTGAGCTCTTGTTAACATAACCTGATAACTGAAAGAAAAAAAATCTGTCAGGGGTTTTCCATTGCTCTTGGGATGCATTGAATTCCTTGGCATGGACCACAGGGCCTTCCATTCATCCAGACTGCTTCTATCTCTGGCCTCATCTCCCCATTCCTCTCTTTACTGTGCTTCTGCTGCACTCAGCTTCTTGGGGGCTCAAATAGGTCCTCTTCTTTCTTGCTTCCAAATCTTTAAATACACTACTACTGTCTTTGCCTGGAATATTGATTCTTCCCTTTTCTAAATAACTATGACTCCTTCTCCAGATCTCAATTTAGATCTGTGGTTCTTAACCATGATGAATCAGTCTGAGGAAGACAATGGATTCTCTTCTCCCTAGTGGCAAATAGGGGTTCCTGTGTACTATTCATTCTGCATACAGGTCAGGGTGCAGGAATCTCTGCTTAAGAACTCTTTAAGCTGAACCCTCTTTTTTCGTATTTAACACATTTCATAATTGTTGGTTTACTTGTGTCTCTTCTCACTGGACTGAGCTCCATGAGGTCAGAGCCATAACGTATTCATCATTGTGTCCTCTGGTATTTGCCAGCACAATGCTTGCCATACAGGGACTGTTTGATACATGTATGTTGAATGAATGAATGAGCGAATGAATGAGTGAATGATTGAACATATATCTGCTCTTGAGTGGATCATGTTCTTTTTGGAGGAATAGGACGTCCATGGTAACAGATGACAAGCAGAAGTGGAAGGGGCTAAAAAGATGTGCAACTAACACATGTTCTGAAAGTTCAAGTCTGAGGTGGTTGGGCTGAGGAGGAGGGCTCTTGGGTTGACCTTGAAAATTGAAGGACATATAGGGCTCATGTTTTGTTTTATTTTGTCAGAGTAGTAGAAGTAAGGAAAGGAGCAAGAATGACTAAGCCTTTGTTGGTTTCTGCCCCTCAGGAATTACTAGAGTCCATGGAATTATGAGATATCAAAGGAAATCCCCTTTTGTTCCCTTCGCCCTCCCTCCTCCCAACAAGTATTTTTTAAGTGCTTGTTATATGCCAAGCACTTTGTTAGGTGTTGAGAATATCTTAGCAAATGAACTTGACAAGATCTCATCCCTTTCCATTCTTGCTTGCTCGGTCTTACATACTAAGTTGTCCTCAGAATACAGACCTAGACCTGTTTGGGAATACTTTTATCAAGGTCATCGTTAGGGTTAGGTATAAATTATACAGGGATTTATGAGAAATGACACACGGTCTAGAGTTAGGCCAAGATTTAAACCCCAGACCTGCCCTCTCACAGCTATATGTAAATACCTTTTGAAATGCCAGTTCCGTAATTTGTAAAATGGAAATAATATCTACCACCTGAGGTTGTTACAAGGATTGAATGAAATAACATGTATAAACCCTCATCAGAGGTCCTACCACACAGTAGCAGCTATTACTGCTACCACTTTCAGAGTCTGTTTAACCTAGAACCTTAGTTTGGTGCGGTAATTTCTGCTGGTTTGTAAGAAGTAATAAGGTTGGATTTTACAAGTCTGTGTGATTTATACAGGTTTTGAATATCCTATAAGGGAACTTTCTTAAAACATAGATTTTGGTTTTTGATGCCATAGTTTTTATTTTACATGGTTTTCCCGCTTGCTTATGAAGTTTACATATTTAATATAGAAAATTAGAAATTTCACAGCCATGTAAGGAGGCAGGAAAAAAGTCTCCCAAAGTTCCACCATCTAGAAAATGGTGTCTTCATCCCCAAAAGTAAGGGAATCAAGAGCAAAAGTAAACGATTGGGACCTCATCAAGATTAAAAGCTTCTGCACAGCCAAGGAAACAACCCACAAAACTAATAGGCAACAACAGAATGGGAAAAGATAGTTGCAAATGACATATCAGATAAAGGGTTAATATCCAGAATCTATAAGGAACTCACCAAACTACACGCCCGAAAAACAACCACCCCGTGAAGAAATGGGCAGAAGACATGAACAGACACTTCTCCAAAGAGGACATCCAGATGGCCAACAGACACATGAAATGATGCTCAGCATCCCTCCTCATCAGGGAAATACGAATCAAAACCACACTGAGATACCACCTCACGCCAGTCAGAGTGACTAAAATGAGCAAATCAGAGAACTCTAGATGCTGACGAGGATGTGGACAAACGGGCACCCTCCTACACTGTTGGTGGGAATGCAAACTGGTGCAGCCCCTCTGGAAAATAGTGTGGAGATTCCTCAAAAAATTAACAACAGAACTCCCCTATGACCCAGCAATAGCACTGCTAGGAATTTACCCAAGGGATACAGAAATGCTGATACATAGGAGCACATGTACCCCAATGTTCATAGCAGCACTCTCCACAATAGCTAAAACATGGAAAGAGCCTAAGTGTCCATCTACGGACGAATGGATCAAGAAGATGTGGTTTATCTATACCATGGAATACTACATGGCAATGAGAAAGAATGAAATCTGGCCATGTGTAGCAACATGGATGGACCTTGAGGGTGTTATGCTTAGTGAAATAAATCAGGCAGAGAAGGACAAATATCATATGTTTGCATGTATAGGAGGATTAAGAGGAACTTAACTGAGGACCATGGGGGAGAAGAAGGGGGGAAATGGTGGGGGAAAGGGAGAGAGGCAAACCATGAGAGACTCTTGAATGCTGAGAAACAAACTGAGGACTGATGGATGTGGGGGGGAGTGGGGAGATGGGCATGGAGGAGGGCACTTGTGGGGATGAGCACTGGGTGTTATATGAAACCAATTTGACAATAAACTATTTGTAAAAAAAAAAAAAAGAAAATGGTGTCTTAAGGTTTGCTATACATTTGACTAATAAGAATGATCTTTCATCCCACAGAAAAATAAAACTTTTGCTCATATATACTGATAATTTCGTGTAATTTCAGGAGTTTGCACTTGTTTACCCCAAAGTTACAAAACTGACTGTCTGATCTGAGTCGCAAGTACAAATTCCACAGAGAGAAAACAATCAAGCCAGGCTCTAGTTTCACACTCACATAAGGGCTTCTGAATCTCTTGGTTCTTACAGTCAGGTGTTTCTTTTTCTCAGTCTTTTTTCTAAGGTCCAAGTTCTCAAACTAAGAATTGGCTGTCTATAATTATCGTTTGCATTATAATCATCAACTGGCCTCTTACTGATGAACTTCTTAATAGCTGTTTAGAGAGATGAGTTGAACTTTTTATTTTCTTGGGTATAGATTTTTATTTTTTGTGCCTCAGAATAAACTCAAGAGAGAAAGTATGTGAGAGCCTGTCTAATGGGTGCAGTAGAAATCCACTATCTTTTCCTCTTCTCCCTTTGCGTCTTTGTCCTGCCTCAAAGCTCTTTGTGTTGAGGCCCTATCACTGGCTTCTCCCAGCAGTCAGAGAGAAGACAGAACAGGGTGGAGAGTCTTGGGTCTACCTGGTCTGGCAGTGGAAGGAGTGGGCAGGATTTGGAATGATTTTCCTCCCTCTTCCAAACTCATTCAGATCTCTTACTGTGTCGGGATGGGAATTGTAGATTGGTGCAGGAATCATGTGCTGCCCATGCAGCTTGGAGGTGGGCGTCTGCAGCCCACACGCTGTACTGTACTTGATTTTCTTGGCTCCAGTGCACAAATTCCACAGAGAGAAAACAACTATCCAGGCTCTGTTTTCATACTTCCATAAGGGCTTCTGAATTTCTGTTTCTTGCAGTCAAGTTGCCCTTTATTTCGGTCTACAAAGACACATCTAGCCTGTCTTTTCCTACTGGAATCAGCAGCCCTTGTTGGCTGAGCCTGGCTCTAGATAAACCCATGTGCTGTGGAGAGAGGGCTGACTGAGGAGAGGGGCCCCATTTCTGTGCAAGTGTGGTGCCGCTGCTGCCCTAGTTCACAGGCTCTGTCCTTTCTTTGTTGGATTATCATCAAGGCCTCCCAACTGTTTTCCCTGCCTCTGATCCTGCTTCCACCGTGCATCCAAAATTTCATTCAAAAATACCCATCTGTTGATGTCATTCCCCTGTTTAAAACCTTTCAGTGGCGCTTCTCCTAGGATCAAGTCCAAACTCATTTGCATGGCTTACAAGGCTCTGCTAGCCCTTGTTGCTGTCTCCCTCTCTAGCTTCTTCTCACTGGCACCTCATACCAGCCTCTCACTCCTCCCCAAATTTATCTTCTGGCACTTTCTGCCTTTACAACTTATGGTTCCTGCATCTGGCTCATACCTTCCTCACCTTTGCTGTCCATGGAAATACCCAGCTTAAGTGTGACCTCCTACTAGGATGGCTTCCAGGGCTTGTTGCTCCATCTTCTGCATTCTTGGGATTTAGTGGAGGGTCGCGATTAGAGTGTGGGCTCTGGAGTCACACGTGCTGGTTTCAGTCCCAGCCTGGCCCCTTCCTAGATATGTGACTGTGGGCAAAATGAATACTCACCCTCCTGAGCCACAGTTTCTTCATCTGTAAAATGGGGATAATATTAACAAAACTCCTAGGCTGTTGTCAAGATTGAAAGAGGTACCACTTTAAAGTGCTTAGCCCATTGCTTAGCCATAGTTGGCACTCAATAAATGTTACTTTTTATTGTTGTTGTTATACTGGTACGTTGTATATATCTCTATTAAGCTCTTATCACCTCATATGTTTTTATATATCTGCACTGCTAGGCCGTGAGTCCCTTGAGAGCAGGTGCATATCTTGTTCACTTTTCTGGGCCCTGTGTGTACAAGTTTATAGCAGACAGTGTGGGGAATGCTCACCCTTGGGTTTGCAGATGATCACAGGCGCAAAGTTGATGTGCCCTTGAGGTGAGCTGTTTTATCCTTCTCCATGCCCAAATCCCTTCTGCCGCCTCCTGACGCTTTTATGGTGCCGACACAGGGCAGGGGGCTATGTGAAAGTTAAGCACCACGTTCGTGTCCGTTTTGGTTTTGTTTTGGACTGTAGGTGACATGTCTGAGAGTAAAGCCAAGAAGATAGAAATCAAGGACGTGGATGGGAGGACACTGAATAAGCTGATTGACTACATCTACACGGCAGAAATCGAGGTGACTGAAGAGAACGTCCAGGTAAATTCAACCCCACCTTAATAGCTCATCATGCACTATTATTGCTTCATTTCATTGAACCCTCACAACAACTCACTTGGTAGCTGGAGAGGAAACTAAATGTCCAAAGAGGTTAGGTGACTTGCCCTGTGTCACAGGGCCTGGAGGTGGGTGAATGAGCCTCAAACCCCTGCCTGCCTGACCGTGGCACCCATGTTCTTAGCTGCTGAGCCATAATACCTCTGAATGAGCTTGGGCCCTGGAGCAGTCTTTTAACTCATGGTGGTTCAAACTCCAGATGCAGGAAGAACCAAAAGCCTGGGTGAACCCTCTTTTCCCCAGTCATCATCTCATCTCAAGAATTTTCAGTGTGGATTGTGAGGCTGTTAAAAATTTTTCCTGTTTCAACATTAGTCACCCGAGTTTCTCTGAGCACTCATGCTCGGAGATGGAGGTGCCAAGCACCAGGCCCGAGTCTCAGCAGGGGCATGCGGCTGTGAAGCGTGTGCCTTTTCCTCCTTTTGCTGCCCTGCCCTCATCCTCAGCCATCTGGAGTCTTGAAAAGAGGAGCCAGCGAAGACACTGCTTCACCCTAAGGTGTGCGTCTTTACGGTGGGGACATGAGGCAGCACCAGCATGCTTCACTAGGGGAGATGGTTGAGGGTGTGTGGCCCACTCTGGGACCTGCAAACTCCTGGGCTAAACACAGACACAGGACATACTACTTCTTATCATTAAGGGCCTTACCATTTCAGTAAAGTGCTGGAAGGTACATGTGATTTGAAGAATTTTTCTTTTTTCTTTTTTTTTAAATCACAGTTCCACTTTCTTTATTGTGAGGCAGATACCTCTCCAGTGACCAAAATGCCTATTTCCCTTTTCCAGAACACTACCTCCTTTACGAGGATCATGGTATTTGGAAGGCTGCATTGGTAATCATTGTTTTTTCATTCAATTCAACACAGATGTTTGAGTGCCACTTATATGCCAGGCACTTCATTGGGCTCCGTGGTTGATCTAGTCTACTCCCCTTCCCCTTTTAAATTGAGGTATATTTTATGCCCTGTAACACACAGCATTTGCAGTTTGTTTCTGGTCTTTTTCATCCAGAAGGAAATGGACAAGGGAGTGCTTACATCTTAGGTCTAGCAACAGAATAGAAACAGCTGAATGACTTCTGAGCAGTAACAGTGAGCGCAGAGTAGTTTGCTACAAAATGAGTATGGTGCATATATTGAAAAAACCATATATGGTGCATGTATTGAAAAAACATGTGAAATGGTTGATATCAAACCACCATCACATTTATATTCACTTGGGTACTTTGAAAAGTGATGTAAATATTGAGATTTACAAAATGCCAGACATTACATCTTTTGCAACTCTAATGAACAATGCTAGATGTCAACTGAAAAATGTACAGGGGGTAAATAATTTTTTAAAAAATCATGCATTATGGTATATCAGTAAGTATTAATCATATAGTGTAGTAGACAGAG
This sequence comes from Hyaena hyaena, assembly GCF_003009895.1. NCBI lineage: Eukaryota > Metazoa > Chordata > Mammalia > Carnivora > Hyaenidae > Hyaena > Hyaena hyaena. The sequence continues at coordinate 122,140 of NW_024081356.1, read as the reverse complement.
TAATGCCCCTCCCCCCAAATGTCCATGTCCTTTTTCCTGGAGCCTATGAATATGTTAGGTTCTAACTGTCATAGAGGAGTTAACTGTGCATATGGAATTAATGTTGTTGATCAGTAGACAAGCAATGGGGAGATTACCTTGGATTATCCGGGTGGGTCCAGTATAGTCACAGGGGCTCTTTGAAGTGGAAGATGGAGGTAGAATAAAGAGAATCAGAGACAATGTGACCTGACAAAACTCAACTTAATGTTTCCATTAAAAAAATTTTTTTTAAATATTTAATTTATTTCTGAGAGAGAGAGAGAGCAAGAGAGAGAGAGACAGCGTGAGCATGGGAGAGTCAGAGAGAGAGGGGGAGAAACAGAATCCGAAACAGGCTCCAGGCACTGAGCTGACGGTCAGCACAGAGCCTGACGTGGGGCTCGAACCCACGAACCGTGAGATCATGCCCTGAGCCAAAGTCGGACACTTAACCAACTGAACCACCCAGGCGGCCTGATCTTTCCATTTTTAAAGACAGGGTGCCATGAACCAAGGAATGTGGGTAGCCTCTAGGAGCAGGAAAGGCAAGGAAACATATTCTCCCTTAGAGCCTTCAGAAGGAATGCAACCCTGTTGACACCTTTGTTTGAATCCAGAGAGATGCATTTGGGACTTCTGACTTCCAGAAGTGTAAGAAAATAAATTTGTGTTGTTTTAAACCACTAAGACAACACCAAATACCTCCCTGCCCTGAAAAAACAAACACAAAAACAAAAAACCCAACAACAAAAAAACAAACCAACAAATACAACACTGTAGGTGAGGTTGTAGATTGTATGAATGGAACCAGCTTTTTCTTCCCTTTTTACCATGTATTTTTTGAATAACTTCCTCCCCCCACCCCCATCAGGTCCAAAGTATTTATAAACTTGGATAAGTAGATGTACCACTCTGAATCCTTATCATCTGGCTAGGTATTTATCTTTGCAGCTTTGGTCTAACCCAGTGATAGTGTGTAAACACCATTTCCTAAAGGCAGATAGACTCATTAGAGTCCTCTATAGAAAGTGGCTTCACCACTGCTTGCTGTAAAACTATGTTATAGGGCAGGGCAGGAGGCCAGAATGAAGATGTGCAGGTTCAGAGAAAGAAGGAGAAGTAGAGATGAGGCAGGAGTTGGGTCTGAAGGGGGGCCTATGTCCGAGCCTTAGCTTCACCACTGGTCAAGAATGAGTGCTCTTGTTCTCACTCTGTCCCCCAGCATGGTGTCTCTTTTCCCATCTGTAAAGTGAAGGTATGGGACCCAGTCAGCTCTGGGCAGAGAAGACACTTACTCTGTCAACTTCTGATTTGCGTTCCCTCCCTTGTACTAGAGCCTCTCTGACACCCTCACTGATACCCTGCCTCAAGGATCAGTTTTCATAATTAGTAGTTATTCTATTGACTCGTCAGACTGTCTGCCTTCAAATCCTGGCTCCACCATTTTCTGGATGTGAGACACTAGGCAGCTTACTTCATCTTTTTGAGCCTCAGTGTTTTCATCTGTAATATGGGCATAATAGCAGTTTAATCTCATAGGGTTAGTGAGAGGATTAAATGAATTCATATAGATAAAGCCTTAGAACATTGCTACCCTATGCCAGGCAGACAGTTTGGGCACTGTGGGTGCTGTGAGCACAGAGACCCTGTCACTAAGGAGCACATGGTGTGAGGTTGGAGATGCACGACTAGGCAAATAGGTACTCTGCAGTGTGGTAGGGCCAGGGTGGAGGTACCCAGGAAGCAGGGAATGGTCATCACTGCCTTGATGAGGATGGTCATGGGGACAGCATCACTGAGAACATGTTGTGTGGGCCACATCTTGAAGGAGTACTGGGTGGTCAGGACTTCCTCCTCTGCCCGCATGCCTGTGTCCCCATTGGTGCATGAGCCGCTAGAGAGTTCATTTGTGTATGGGAGGTGGGGGTGGGGAGCGGGGCATGTGCAGGGGCTCCAGTGGAAGGCACAGTGTGGAACCTTCAGGGAACTGTGCATTGCTTGAAATCCGTGAGATATACTATTTTTCCTCCTCCCTTTACAGTGTGGTTTGATTGGGGTGATCTGGGGGAAATCAAAACAAAAAAGCTTGAGAAGAGAAAGTTTGGATCAAAATGTGGCTGCTTCTTCATGCTGTGACGTATCTGCTGAGGCACTTGCTCACAAACTGTGAAGACAGCCTTTGTTGAGGATTTAGTGCACTGAGGAGGTGAGCATGGAGGCCCTGGGGCACTCCTGAGAGACTGAGAAAGAGCGGTCAAAGACTGGGGCTTGGTTAAATGGCTCCCAGAGCTCAACCCTTAATCCCTTCCCAGCCACACAAACCCTGGAGAGACTGAATAGCCTTTCTATGGTGGAGGTAACAGCCTTCATACCTGACACTTAGTGATCCTCATTGAAAGCCAAGCATGTGGCAGTCACTTCACATGCATTATTTCACTTCATTTCATCACCACCAAATGTGAGTATTCTAGTATGATCCCTCTTTCACGGTCGAAGAAGCTAATGCTCTAAGTGGTTGAATAGGCGGTAGTGTTAAGATTTGAACCTACCTCTCTCCATCTCACTGTGGTCTATTGACATGGGGAACTTGAGTTTCTTGTTAAATGAATGATCAGAATCTTGACTTCAGCTCCTGATAATTAATAATAATAAAAAACAGTTTAATTGAGCACTCCCTATGCACCAGGCTGTCTGTTGACTGCTTTAAATGTATTTGTCTCATTGGATTCTCACAACAAACCTCGAAGGCAGTGCCGTCATCATCTTTATTTTACCCTTGAGGCGGCAGAGCACAGACAGGTTCAGTAATTTGCCTTTAGTCACATGGCTGGTAAGTGAAGTCAGAAGTCTAAGTGACAGTTTTAATCACAGCACCATTTTGCTAGTGCTCCTGATCATCTACATACCACTTTCCCTCTCCCTCCCATCTTCCCTCCCTCCTTCCTTTGCTCTCTCAATTTCTCTCTCCCCTACCCCACTTTCTTTTTTTGTTCAATACATTTTTATTTAACAATGTTTCTAAGTTTATTTTTGACAAAGAGCATGAGTGGGGGAGCGGCCTGAGAGGATGGGGACAGAGAATCCAAAGTGGGCTCTGTCTCACAGCACAGACGCAGGGCTCGAACTCATGAACCATGAGACCGTGACCTGAGCTGAAGTTGGACACTTAGCTGACTGAGCCACCCAGAGGCCCTTAACTATGCTTCTGTACCAGGCCTCTTTGCCTGGTGCTGGCAGAGACAGACCCACTGTGTGGCTGCGGCCTCGGCCTGTCACCTGACACCTCTGGTTAGTGATCCCCCTCCCTCTGTGCGTAGTCCTGCCTCCCTGAAATTCCAGGAGTAGGTGCTTTCTGAGGCAGGGCATTTCCTTTTGTTTTTGTTAGAGGAAACAAACTCAGTGACGGGATATCCTCTGCTGTGTTTTCATGTTATCCGAGGGAGAGAAAAAACAAAACGGGGCCTGCTTGTGAAAAATGGACCGGGGGCCATTTGCAAGCTAGAGGGGAACCTGTAAACTCTCTGCTGAGGGTCTTCCTGGGGCCTGCTTTCCCAGAACCTTTAACACCAGGGTGGCAAGAAGCAAGCTAAACGCTTTTTGACCTGGAGTCATTTTACATCCCTGTGGTGGTTCCAGCCAATGGCTCCTACATGCTCTTCCTTCCAGGGGCCAAGCAGTGCTGCCCTTGTGATTCCACCAAGCTGAGAACCCAAGCTTGGCCTCTTGTTCACAGCCTGTTGCTGCTGCCCCTTGAGGGAGTCAGGGAGTTGCATTGCACACGAGATAAGAGAGGAGGAAATCCTCAGAAAGCCCTTGTTGATGTGGGAGAGGGAAGTGAGGACAGCCACCTTATGCATGTTGTGCTCTCTTTTCTTTCACAGCCTTTGGGGATGTTTGTCTGTTTCCATCATGTGCAGCCCCCAGAATCCCCGTGGATGGGACCCCGGTTTATACCTGAGACTCAGTTTGAGCAATGACTTATCTCCCCCAAACCTTGCCCTTAGCCTTCTGACTTCCTTTACTTTTCTTTACGCCTTCCTGTATGAAGCAAGTAGTGAAAGAAAAGGCCCTTTGACTCATAGCTAACCACAGTCTAAGATCAAAGAGAGGGAAGGAGCAATTGGAGAAACCACAAGCCCCCGTTCCCTTTGGGAAGTCATCTTGGGAATGCTTTTGGGCAGGAGTGGACCTAAACAGGATGGGGAGGGTGGTATAGAGAGGTGGAAAGCCTGACAATTTTTGCCTGCTGAGTGTGTTTTGTGAACAGTAGGGAAAAGCTATGTGGGTAGCTAGCTCTATTGGGGGGGGTGGGGGGGAGAGGGGATTTAAAAACTAAAAGTATAACCTAAGGAATATGTTCAGGAAGGATTTATTATTTAAGTTCTTTGACTGGTTGTCATGGGCTTGAGAATTTAAGCATCACACTGTGCCACTCTCTTTGTGGTGAAAAAGAAGGCAAGGGGGAAGGGTGTGTGTGTCCCTGGCATGCTGTCATCTTGGCTTGGCTGGGAATGCAGTCTAGGGGCAGATGGGACCCTCAGAAATCCTTCTCTATGCAGCTTAAAAGGCTGCTCTCCCTTTTGTCTCTCTTCTTAGCCTGACCTTTTTGGGGCCTGCCCCACCACTGAGGACAGTGTGTGCTGGGCAACATTTGATTATTCCTCTCCAGCAAGAAGTTCCTGGTCCCTAGTGTGATCAACCATCCCAGCTTGCTCAGGACTGAGGGGTCTGCTGGGACGTAAAACTTTCAGTGCTAAAAATGGGCAAAGTCTCAGCAAACCAGAATGACCTGTCGACCTTTGGCCCTAACTATAGATTGTAGCTAGTGCTGGGTCACAGGGCTACCATAGAGGTCGTTTGGGGATTTGAAACACAGCTTTCCTTTCCTGCTGTGTATTCAGCAAGAATGGTTAATGGTTCTCTACTTCTAGCAGGCAGTGACTACTCTGGTCCTAGAATCTGTTTGGCTAGGCTCAGCAAGCTCACAGATTAATTGTGGTTCCCAGTTTATGGCTGCTTAGTGGGGCCACCCACTAGGTGGCTGCATCATGGGGATGAGGCTCAGGTGGTCACATTTGGAGCTGCCTTATGGTCTAAAACTCCCAAGAGTGGGTGAATTTATCTTTTTCCTTCTCTGGAATGAATCATTGACTCAAAACACGCTAAAGGACATGGTGTTAATTTACCATTGGGGACATAGGATAGTGGAAGAAAGAAGGGAGAGGACATGCTTTCTAGAACATTCTGGAACTCATCTGTGTGAGGGAAGAAGTTAAGCTGATAGGGAGGAGGAGCTTGCCTTGTGGAGAGTAGGCACTTAGCTCAGTAGTAGGAGCTCTGGTGGTAGAGGACGAGGTTGGTGGTTTCTGCCTATGGGTAGGGATGAGGAAAGGCAATCTCAATTTTAGCACTGAAAGTCCTGTGTCCTGGGAAACCCCTTGTCCATAAGCAAACTTAGCTGCTACCCTAGTGGCGAGCAAGGCCCAAGAATGGACAGGGGGGCTGAGTTTATGGCCTTATTGCATGGAGTGTTCAGATGTGTTTTGGGGGGTCAGGGTCTAGAATTTAAATCTTGTAAAAAAAAAAAAAAGACTTTTATAGTGTCCTAAATCAGGAAAACAAATGTATCTGTAGCCCATGTCTTCCTGGGCAAGCCCTTGTGGATGAGAACAGCTGGAGACTGGCCTAGACACTCTCTCTGAGAGCCAGGGGAGCAGCTGAGAGCAAAGGCCTGGGACACATGGGGGTTGTTAGGGGGGTGAAATGGTTGCTGGGGACCCTGAGCTAAGCAGCCTCAATGAAACTATAATGCTCTATGATTTTATTTCTTTTTGGAAAGTCACTCTCAGACTGTCTACCTTTTCCCAAGGATAGGGGTGGAGGGGAGCAGGGCTGGAGTCTAATAGGACTATGCTGTCTCTTCTGTATATTTGATCTAGAGGGCAGGCTTTGGCAGCTGTGGGAAAGTCCTAGGGAAACTAGACGGGTTGGCGGGCTGCACACCCCTCTGGCTTGCTCAAGCCAGTCTTCCCTGGCTTTTAGGAAAAACACATGCACACACACCTGAGCAGGAACTATTTCTGTCTTCCAGGGTACAGTGTAAATACTCATGTGTTCTGTGACCTTTTAAAAGGAAACGCCTCTCTCCTTTCTCTGGGAATGTACCTAAAGATGTTCTTTACCATCTATCTGTTGGATGAGAGAGTATACTGTGACTGCCTGAATCTCAAGGGATTTGAGGGTCACTCTTTTGTTCCAGTAGATTGTTAGCTCCACAAGAGCAGGGATCTGGTTTATTGTGCTTACCACTAAACCCCAGAGCCTAGACCAGTACCTGGCATACAGATGCTTGAGTAATGAACGTACTAGTGAACAATTTAGTCAGTGCCTTTCTGAGTGAAAATGATATGCTAAAAGCTGTAGATAAGCGCTTTCTCAAACTTGGCTGTGTATTAACACGCTTGGGGAGCTTTAGAAACATCTCACTGTCCAGGACACATCTCATACCCATTAAGTTAAAATCTTTGGTGGTGAGACCTAGGCATCAGTATTTAAATAAATTCTCCAGGTGATTCAGTATGTAGCCAAGTAGGAGAACCAATCTATCTTGGTCTCCTTGGGCTGCTGTAACAGAATACCACACAATGGGTGGCTTAAACAACAGAACTTTGCTTTCTCCTGGTTTTGGAAATTACAAGTCCAGGACCAGAGTTCCAGCTGATTCAGTTGCCAAAGAGTCTCTTCCTGGCTTTTCATGAGGTCGCTTTATCCCTGTGTCCTCACGTTGTAGAGAGAGCGAGAGCTCTCGTATCTCTCTGTCTTCTTGTAAAGGCCCCACCATTATGGCTTCATTTAACCTTTATCACCTCTTCATAGGCCCCTGTTTTCCAAATACAGTCCTGCTGGGGTTAGGCTTTCAGCATTACAAATTTGAGGGAAGAGGGCACAAACATTCAGTCCATAAGCATCTTGTTACTCCAAGTATATGGTTGCTGGACCAGCAGCTGCATGTATCACCTGGATGTTTGTTAGAAATGCAGGCTATCAGGCCCTACCCTAGGCCTATTGAATTGGAGCTTTTATATGATCCCCAGATATTTCATATATTCCTTCCTCATTGGGAGGCACTGCTGTGGAATGTAGGGTTAAAGAATCTGCTGGTGCCGAGGATCCACCAAGGGAGAGTAGTGAGAAATAGGGCTGGAGCTGCCCTGAAGGAAGTTTGGACTTAGTTGGACAGGCAGAGGAGAGAGAGCCATGCAAGACCTTGTGAGCGTGGGAGTGATATAATTGGAAAGATGCTTTAGTGAGAAGAGGCCCCGCCGGAGGGGTCTGGTGTCTCAGAATGTCACCTTCTCCTCCAGGTGCTGCTCCCAGCAGCCAGCTTGCTGCAGCTCATGGACGTTCGGCAGAACTGCTGTGATTTCCTGCAGTCTCAGTTGCATCCCACCAATTGCTTGGGCATCCGCGCGTTTGCCGATGTGCACACCTGCACTGACCTTCTGCAGCAGGCCAACGCCTACGCAGGTAACGGGGAACCGGCGCTGCACCTCTCCCGAGCTTGTGGGGCAGGCTCCTCAGAGACGGTGTCAAGAGCACTCTGCTGTGAAGCGGTTGTAATGTCGTCCTTTGGCGACAAGACAGGTGGAAGGATACCTAACAATGCGAGTTCTGACAATCACCAAGTGGAATAGGATTAATTGCCAGTCATTTTCACAAGAGAAGAGGAAGGAGATCTGAGACTTTGTGGAGGGAGGAGTCATTTGAGCTAGGTCCTGAAGTCATTTTTATTATTGTTCAAGAAAATTGCTTTCCTTCCTTCCTTCCTTCCTTCCTTCCTTCCTTCCTTCCTTCCTTCCTTCCTTCCTTCCTTCCTTCTCTCTCTCTCTCTCTTTCTTTCTTAAGTTTTATTCGTTTTGAGAGAGAGAGAGAGAGAGAGAGAGAGCATGAGCAGGGGAGGGCAGAAACAGAGGGAGAAAAGGAGGATCCCAAGCAGGTTTTGCACTATCAGCAGGGAGCCCGATGTGGGACTCAGACTCACAAACCATGAGATCACAACCTGAACCGAAATGAAGAGTCGGACACTTAACCAGCTGAGCCACCCAGGCACCCTAAAAATTTCTTTCTTAATCAAAGTGTCCGATGGATATGGTTTTAGAAGTCAGATACTACTGCAGAGCTACTTGGAGTCTCCCTGCTCTGCCTTCCCACACCAGGTCTACTCTCTACTCCACTCAACCTTCAGTTCTGACAGAATTAAAGGGCAGGTTCTGATTCTGCTAAAAGCTGCTACATCTACTTGTTACCTCCATTTATCTAAGTGTAAAGTGTGTCACTGTTTTGGATTTATTAGTTTGGATATTATCTGTTGACTTTTCACAGAAGTACAGGATTAAACTTTCATAGACTTTCCCTCATGTATACATGCTTTTTCCTGCTCTATTCTCCAAGTACCACTTCTACAACCGAGTTGAATGACCAATTATAATGAGGTTTTCTTTTGTTTTTATGAGAAAAGCAGTTAATAATTGCCTTTTTCAGGCTGGATTTTTTTATTAAAAATTTTTATATGTTTATTTATTTTTGTGAGAGAGAGAGGGAGGGAGGGAGAATCTGAGCAGCGGACGGGCAGAGACAGAGGGAGACACAGAATCTGAAGCAAGTCCCAGGCTGTGAGCTGTTAGCATAGAGCCCAATGTGGGACTCGAATCCATAGACCCCGAGATCATGACCTGAACCGAAGTCAGACACTCAACTGACTGAGCTACCCAGGCTCCCCAGTTCTGAATTTTATTCACCTTGTAATCTCACAGACATTAGAAAACATCTAAAAAGTACTAATTAATACAGAATTAAGAGTAGTAAAGTCTGTACTAGGCATAGACTGTGAGATTACATAGCACTACTTTGTTGAGGAGTATACTTGTTCACCAAATGCTTGAATCCTATGCTGGACGTTTTCTAGGTGCCAGAGAAGTAATAGAAAACTAAACAAGTCTCTGCTCTCATGGAAAAATTCCTACCATTCATCCTTGTAAGACAGATTCTTTTAAGAATTGGACAGCAGGGAGCGAAATAAGTCAGGCAGAGAAGGACAAATATCATATGTTTGCACGTGTAGGAGGATTAGGAGGAACTTGACGGAGGAACAAGGGGGAGAAGAAGGAGGGAAATGGTGGGGGAAAGGGAGAGAGGCAAACCATGAGAGACTCTTGAATGGTGACAAAAACTGAGGACTGATGGATGTGGGGGGGAGGGGGGGATGGGCATGGAGGAGGACACTTGTGGGGATGAGCACTGAGTGTTATGTGGAAACTAATTTGACAATAAACTATTTGTAAAAAAAATTAAAAAATAAAAAAATAAAAAATAAAAATAAGTGTTTAAATCACACACACACAAAAAGAATTGGACAGCAGATAATTGTGCTGATTTCATTCAATTTCTCTGCCACACCTTGTTATCCTCTTAATTTAATGGGATTTTGGGAGGGAGCAGAGATGGGCATGAATGTTCAGTTCACTATGTTTAGCTGGAAAGAAATCTTCACTGATATTTATTTTTACTCGAGGACAGAAAAAGATCATGGGTGGCCCAACCAATGGGTCTACTCATTTTAATCAATAGATACACTCATGGCTCCCTCTTTCCCTTACAGTAAAGTGTCTCATTCTTCCCCATACCCAAACAAATACCGTCTGTTTTTGTGTCTCCTGTTCATCCCATGTCTGGAAATGCACCAAGGGCCTGTTGATTGCCCACCTGCCAGGCCCCTGTGCTGTGTTAGTCATTCAGTCCACAAGGCAATGAGCATGTGCTCTATTTCTTGGAAACCTTGTGTTCTTTTATTAACCCCCAGGCTCTAGGAGCCTGCATAGACTCTCACTTCTCCCCAAAATCTGTTTCTGACACAAACAGGCTCAGTTGTTAAGATGATGATTTTTGTGAAGGACATTCCCCAGTGGTCCCAGTTCTGAACCTACTGACTCTTCTTGATGCTGAACCTTTACTCTCCTATTTCTCTACTCCCCCTCCTATGAACCCTTTTTCCTTCATATCCTTCACTTTCTTTCTTTTTTTCTCAAGGAGCCCTTTCTAGGCATAGAAAGGGCTCCTCACCCCAGCCTTTGAAGAGGTCACTTTCTTAAAGGATGTGCTCAGGCTTTGCTTCACCCAGAGCCAAGAACTTGGCCAAGGCCCAGGTCAGCTTGTGAACATGTGCTGGTATAGTGGCAAAGAGAGAGTGCTTAGATGCCAGCAATTCTCTTTTTCTTCCTTGTTCCCCTCCCTAGCCTTCTCCTTCTGCAGTGTGTCCACGCATGTGTGGTTTTGTGTTTTGTAGTTGGCTGACACATTTTCTGAACCTCCAACTTTGACAGGACCCCTTGGTTCTTCTGGCCTGGCTTTCCCCCACATTCACAAATTGTTTCCTCTTGGTCCTTTCACTGTCCCACAAGTGGTGACAGACACTTGTGGGAGAATGGGGAGGAAGCTGTTGGAACACAACGTCGTCTTGATACTCCTTGGTCCTGAGGTGGCCATGGTCATTGGATTCTGTCAGCATAGTGGGTGTTTGTGCACACAGGTGTGTATGTAGTTGTCTTGTTGAATTATTTCTGGTTGGCATTTATTGAGCTGCCACTTTGGGTCACATCCTCATTTAATACATGCAACAACTAAGGAAAGTAAGGCACAGAGAAGCGAAGAAATTAGTTGGTATCACATAGCTGGTAGAGACAGAGGCAGGGTTCAAACCGGTGTAACATTGACTCCAAAGCAGTTTTTATAAATACTGCATTCTTTGGCTTCCAGGCTCAATTTGGACATAGGCAGACCTATGGATTGGTAACTGATGAGTGTTGGTACCTAGAGTTGACATTTTTCATTGGAAGTGTGAGCCTGGAAGACTGTGCCATGGAGTCACTAAATCCCAACAACCGGGCCATGTAGACAGATGACCAGCTTCTCTGCTAGACTCAGGGTGTTTAGTCATCTTTGGGTGGAGAAGTGAGATGTGAACATCTTCTTTTCCCTGTTGGGAGGCTGCCCCCTCATTGCACATGTAAGTCCTCTTATTTTCCCTGTAACTGTTAGCATGACTTCAGGCTAAGAGTCCCCTAACTGTGGAGCCTTGTAGGGAGCCTGTGACCATCTCCTGCTCATAGTTTCTCTGTAGCCCTCAGCCTTGCACAGCAGGGAAGCCATGGTAATGCAGAGGTTGATAAGACCTTAGTGGAAAGATTTTATTTTATTTTATTTTATTTTATTTTATTTTTTACAAATAATTTATTGTCAAATTAGTTTCCACATAACACTCAGTGCTCATCCCCACAAGTATCCTCCTCCATGCCCATCCCCCCTCCCCCCCACATCCATCAGTCCTCAGTTTTTGTCAGCATTCAAGAGTCTCTCATGGTTTGCCTCTCTCCCTTTCCCCCACCACTTCCCCCCTTCTTCTCCCCCTTGTTCCTCCGTCAAGTTCCTCCTAATCCTCCTATAC
>NW_024081356.1:49864-107929 GCF_003009895.1 Hyaena hyaena | reverse complement strand
AATCCGTGCATTGGAGGCCTCTAATTTATTATGTATCTCATTTATCGCATTTTTTAATTCTTCATGCCTATTTTTATTTTCCATTCTGTCTGTAGCCATAGTTTCTTTGATGTCCCCTATGTTTTTTTCAAGCCCAGCTATTAATTTTACCATTATTATTCTAAAATCTTGTTCAGTTATGCTGCTGATATCTGTTTTGAGCAGTTCATTAGCTGTCATTTCTTCTTGGAGTTTCTTTGGAGGAGAGCTCTTTCGTTTCGTCATTTTAGTTAGCTTTCTGGCTCTTGTTGGTTTTAAAGACCTGTTATGTCTTTGTATCTATGAGCGCTGCTATATCCAAGAAGACTCTTTGACTGTCCAGGGCCTATCCTTTCAGATAGTGTTTTTTGAATGGCATCTCTTGGTCTCTCTTGTTGGGACCTTGGTTATTTTATTTTCCTATTCGTAGTGATATTTGGGACTCTCCACCTTGTGTACTCTAGCTTGTTTCTTGAGGTAGCCGTTAGAAGGCTCTCTCAGTGGATTCTGCGCCCTTTTTCTCCCAATCTCTCAGGTTTTGTAAGGTTTCCAATGGCTTCAGATCTTTTCTGTGTGATGTATGGGCGCGAGTGCAAGTACGGAGCTCCTTACCTCTCCGCCATCTTGCCCCCTTCTCTAGTGGAAGATTTTAGAGGAAGAAATGTGAAAGTAAGATTGTGAAGTGTTTAGAGAAGGGTGTGTGAAATGATGATCGACACTTAATCCCTCATACCTACCCAATGTTGTGAGTCTGCTTTGTTTCTTTGTTCTTGTACCCCCTGATTTTAGACGGAACTTGACATTCTGTGCCATCACTGCCTCTTAAGACAGAGCTGATGTCTTGTCCCTGTCCCACTGTAAGTGTGGAGATGTGGGCACCAACTAGGGTCACATACAAGGGACAGGTAGTATCAGCCCTTGTGGTCACAGGCTTCCCTACCCCATGCCTTTCATTAGGAGGTGTTTTAAACCAAGAAACTACAAGGAGACCTTCCAGTTCAGAACTATTATCAGACCAGCCAGCACTAGGAGCTGAGTGACTCTCGGCCTTTCTTTCCCTTTCTGTGTTGGGAGCAGTACATCCTGCTCTGTTCCCAGGATGGCTTGGGGGATGGGAGGACAGGGAGGAGAGCCTCCTGCAGAAGTAGGCACCACCACGGGAGTTGTGCTTCAGAGCCTCCCTGCCATCTCATGATCTGCAGTAACAGAGCCTCTCATCTGGGTCCTGGTAGAAAGATGAGGCTCCTCAGGTCAGCACCACAGCTGCCAGTTAGGGAGAGAAGACCACTTCCAGAGCTTCTGATTTTGGTGTCTCTTTATCCAGATACACAGACAGGTATGTCCTGCTTCCCACACCCTGTCCAGTCTCTGGCTAGCTGGCCTCTGCCTGTGCTTGTTCATGACCCCAAGCCTTACCTCTGACTTACATTATTTTTTCTTCTCTAACACAAACTTTTACTGTTGTTACTGCTCTTGTTACTGCTATCTTAATAGAAAACCACTCCTGATTTTTATAGGAAAAGCAGACAGGCTGAAAGAGCAGGCAGAACACCACAATCCTACCCAGAGAGGACCACGGCTAACTCTTGCCCATAGAGCTTTCCCCATCTTTCCCATTGTACATGTATGTTTTCCAGCTTAAAAAAAATCTTTGTAGTATATTCCAAACACTCTTTCATGTTAGCAGGTACATTGCTATACCATCATTACTGAAATGAGTTGATTCAATAAAATTCAACTTATATTCACAAAAAAACTCAAATAGTACACAAAGTTACAAAATGCAAAGTCCATCTTCTTTCATGCCCTGTCTCATAAGGGCACTGGGGAACCATCTTGGAACCCTATGGAATATATACGTGTGTGTGTGTGTGTATTGTTTTTTAACATACCGAAATACATGCATTCTGTACTTATTGCACTTTTTCTTGACTTTGTATAAAATCTTGGCTACATCTTGTTCCTTTTCTCTGCAGCATCATATGGATGAACGTCCTCAACTAATAGAATTAATGTTATTTTTCTTTCACATACAATGCTTGGGTAGGGATTCTTATACCCGCTGTTTTGGAGTACAGTTGCTAGTATGTAAGTAATAGTGAGGTTGTCCCTCTAGAGTACCATCTCAATAGCATAAAGTAGCTCAGAGAGAGTGTGCATTAAAAAAATTGATAGATATTGATTGCTCAGTTGCCTTCCAAAAACTGTAAGTATTTTTAAGGTGAGCTCTTGCGTCTGATAAGCCACCAAGAGGCAGATACAGTCTGAGGAGGCTGGAGCATCACCTCTCCCTCCCCAACTGCCTATTTGGCTTCCTGTTTGGAATGACCCTGTTTCTTCCTGCTGTGCAGTCCCCTGCTTCCTCCAGGTCCAGTTTCCCCCTCCAGGTTATGTCCCCACATTTTTGCTGTGATATTTTATTCTGAGGTTGGGGGTGGTTCTCTCCTGGTTTAGAAGCTGACTGCTTCGACCCTTGCTCCCAGCTCATGGGTAGCTAGCAGGTAAGAAAGGGACCCTGGTGTTTTGTGTGGTCTGTTTCTTATCCCTCATTATTGTTTCCAGGCTGCTTAATCTTTAACCTTGTCAGCCAGGGCCCTGGTTTATGGGGACTGTGTTGCTTGATAATTGGGCAGCCATGTCTTGGGCCATCAACAGAGCTGGTTGGGAGGGATGTTAATGGGATCCCATTAATGGAATGGCAATTAAAATTCCTTGGACATGTTGTTTACATCAGTCGGCCAAAGCTGAGCTGTAGTCCTTCAGCCATGGGATGGAAAAGCCATTGGATTTCACGTGTTCGTGGAGAGAAATAGCCTTCTTTTTTTTTTTTTTTTTAATGTTTTTTATTTATTTCTGAGAGAGAGAGAGAGACAGCGTGAGCAGGGGAGGGTCAGAGAGAGAGGGAGACACAGAATCTGAAACAGAGAAATAGCCTTCTTTTGACTGAGTCACTTGAGATCATCGAATGAAGTGACTAAATTAAGGGCAACCAAAAAGAAAAAAAAAAAGTTGACAGATCACTTAAAAATCATGAACCTCTGACTCAGCGAAGGTTGTCTTGTAGAATTGCTGCCTTCAACCTGGCTTCATGAAATGATGACAGTGACAGTAATGGTAATCGTAGGTTTTACCTTTGCTGAATGTTTGCTAGGTGCCAGGCATGGTGCTCCATGTTTCCCAGGCATGACTTCATTTTGGCCATGTGACTATGAGAGTTAGCTACCATTTTTCCAATTTATGCATGAAGTAGCTGACACTATAGAAAGGCTGGTAACTTGACAAAGATCACATAGTAATTGGCAATGCCAGGATTCACAGTGAGGCTGTCTGATATAGGAGCCTGTGCTCTGAGCCGACTACTTATTTTCACATCCACCCGGGCCAGTCCAGCCTCGCCGTTCATTACACTTGTCTCACCCCTGCCTTCCTGATTTTCTGTTCTAACTTAAAAGAGGCAAAAGAACCAGTAGTGTATGATGCAGGTAGTTTTTGTTGTTAGATGTCTCCTTTTGGAGAATTAGTTTCTTTTAGGAAACTTTCTTATTCTTATTTGCTCTGGGTAACAGGGAATTCTGGTGTTGAATCAGTAACACTGACAAATGGGAATTTTTGATGTAGCTCCTTGGTGTGTGTGTGTGTGTGTGTGTGTGTGTGTGTGTATGCACATATATGTTGGAAATGTATGTTGGAGAGATAACACATGTATCTAGAATTAAGTCACTGGGGAAAGGAGGAGAGAAGTAGTGATATTTAGAGTCTGAGGGCTGGTGGTCATGACCCTTGTGGGAAATAGTCAAGGTAGATCTCTTACTTTTTTCATTCTTTAAGGAATTTTTATTAAAGCAAGAATTTCATAATCCAAATTACATTTCCTTGCTCAGTTATCACTTCTGTTATTTAAAGCAGAAGTGACATTCTGAGCTATTCCACAATAAAGAATTACAAAACTAAAGAAAGGAATGCTTTAAATTTTTGTACTTTGCTGAAACTGGGGGCACTGAAAGCCAAATCCTGCTTCAAGAAAGCTTACTTCTGTCCTCCAAAAATAGGGCAGTAGGGGAAAGAGAGATTTAAAGCAGTTCTTTTTTGTTGTTTTACCTTACTAAAATGTTTTGATCCTGTTTGTCTCTTTGCCTGTGTCAGCCAGTCTTTTCCCGGGGGGTGGGGGTGGGGGTATGACCAGCGGTTCAGGTCAGAACTGCTCAGGCCTGTTCCCTGGGGCTGCTGGCCCTGGAATAATGGGGTTCATTTCATCTCTGCAGGTCAGAGAAGTCATAGATGGATTTTCAGTTCCATTTGTTCTGGGCTTGTAGTTTAGATGAACCTGATTAAAGGTTTATTTCATCCCATCAAGAAGTTGGAATGGGTTTGGGATTAACTTGGGAGGTTGCCCAAGCCCTAAGCAGTCAGTCCTGAAGAATGGGCAGGGACACACAATATATGCAGATGTGCTGGACACTGAGAATTCAGCTTCAAACAGGCAAACTTAAACAAGGTAGACCCTGTCCTCACGAGCTTCACAGTCCCAGTATGAAAGAATAACCTCAGATGATACAGTGGGTAGATTAGTGCTATGATAATTTTTATTTTCGGTTTTGGGGGCTTTGGAAAAACAGAAGAATATCACTTCATCTAGCCTGGTGGGCAGACAGATTAGGGGAAGAACCTCAATTCAGGAGTTAGGTCTGAGATTTGAGTCCAGGGCTAATGTCAGGATGTTGAGAACACACCTCTTCTAAGGTTGTTTTTAAAGGAAGGTCTTTGAATTCATTTTTCTCTTTGTCTCTCTGCAGTAGTGACCCTAAGAGGGATTCTTAGTGTGCTCTGACATCGATACTGAGTTTTACCACAGCAGCCTGCTTAGGACAAATTGTTATAATTGCAGGGACAAAGGGTGTTTGCTGTTGTAATCATACAGCCCCGGTTTCAAAACCTGGTTCTACCACTTAGTGCTGTGTGGGCGTAAGCACAGGACTAAGTAACTTTTGGAGCTTCCATCTCTTCATTTGTAAAATGGGGATATTGATACTTTAGCGGGGCTTTGGGGAGAAGTAAGTGACACAGTATATGTCAAATGCCTACCACAGTGTTAGCTACTATTAGGAAATGCCCTCAACTTTCTCCTGCTTCCATGAAAGCCCTGGAAAAGCACAGATCCAACTGTGCACCAGACCAAGTCTTTTCTCATGCTTTCAGCTTTGGGAAGCTATGTGTGTGTTGCTTGGTGGGGAAAGGACTTGAAATTCTCTGGTTTCCCTTCCCTTTCCCATAATTTCTCATCCAAATGGACAAGAACAGACATAATGTGTTTCATTAATCAAAGCTTACAGGTTACACAGTGTTTGTTACTTATAGTAAAGGCTGGTCAATTAGGACCCTTAACCAAAAGAACTGACTTTTTTTCCTTCTCTGTTTTCCCTCCTCCTTAGGGAAACAGAAGCAAAAAGACTAGAAGAGTTAGAGTTGATAATTGGAGAGTTCCCCTTCAAGGGGCTAGCCCACGGTCTCCACACACCCCAGCTGTCCCCCAAGTTTTGGCCCGCCTGCCTCTCCACTGCATCTCCTTGAACCTGGCACAGTTTTTCGTGCTTTGTACTTGTTCAGTAAATATGTGTTAGATGAGTGAAGGTATAGCTTAGCTTTAGCAAGCCTGAGCTGTTGCTGTTGCCTACAAAAGCTCTGAATTTTCCTGCTGGCCTACTGTTATTTGTACTTGGAGTGCCTCTCCCAGCCATGGCCCAGTCATGGACTTTGGGTTGGAGTTACTGGTGCCTTGTCTTACCCCTCTTAGAAGCCAATAGGCTCCTTACAGACATCAGCTCCACTTTGAAGAAACCCTGCATCTGGCACATTATTTACATTAACAGCCATTGAGCACTTGCAAGGGTCTCAGTCATTGTGAGTTAACTATATTTGCTTATGTAATGCCCATATACCTTTATGAGATAGGTAGTATTATTAGCCCTGCTTAATTGATGAGAAAACTGTAGCCTTACAGAAATTGAATAACCTATCACCAAAAAGTTGGTTGAGCTTGATGGAATGAAACTGTAAACTTTGGGGGTTCACAGAGAGGACCTGCAGTCCCAAGGGAGGTCTCTGATATGGTGGAAAAACTACTGTGTTGGAGAGCAGAGCTGCCCACAGAACTGGACTTTGCGAAGTAGGAGCGTGGGCTGATAGAATAGTCATCCCTCATTTCTAAAGAGCTTCTTAAGCATCTCAAAATTGATGATAAAGAATTATTGACCATATTAATAACCATATTGTCATCTCCTAGCTTCAAAACAACCTTGAGACCTAAGTCAGCTATTATAGTCCCATTTTATGGATGATGAAGCAAAAGCCTGGAAAGAAGTGATAGTAAGAGGTGGAGTTAGGACTTAAACGCAGGCCTTGTCACTCTTAGCTAAGATTCTTGATTATGTTCTTCTTTAATACAGCAAGGCAAAGCAAACAGTCCATAAGCACATAAATGTTAAAGGTAGAAGATTCTCACAGGAGGTATCTTCTGGGAATAGAGGTGTTTCTTTCTGGGAAGCAGCTGGGGAGAGGACTGATTTGAATACAGTGTTGGCTGGGGAGCTTGTGTCTCCCAGGAAATCAAGTTGGACAGAGCATCCTGTTCCTGCTGTTCTATCTTACTGTTTCTTGTGTGTGTGTTGCTAGCAGAAAGGGAGGTGAGGTTGATCCCCAGGCTCTGGGGACTCAACCTGCCTCCTCAGACAAAAGAGGAAGGGAAGAAGATTCCCTCTTTGCTTCCTTTCTCTGTGTTTTCCTTCTCATGCCCTGCAAATCTCCTAGGTCCGAGGGTACCAGCCCTGGGTGTGGAGCTGCTACCCTCTCCCCACCAGCTGCCCCTTCCCTGCCATCTGCTGCTTCCAGTGGGAGGATTTCTGGAGGGGTTTCAATGGACGGTTCCAGATGGGCCAAGCAGCAGCCCACTTCAGAAAGAAGGGAGCTAGGGGCGCCTGGGTGGCTCGGTTGGGCTTCCGACTTCGGCTCAGGTCATGATCTCACAGTTTGTGGGTTGGAGCCCTGTGTTGGGCTCTGTGCTGAGCCAGCTCCGAGCCTGGAGCCTGTTTCGGATTCTGTGTCTCCCTCTCTCTCTGACCCTCCCCTACTCACGCTCTCTCTCTGTCTCTCTCACAGAAATAAATAAGACATTAAAAAAACTTGTTTAGAAAGAAGGGACCTAGATTCAAATTCTGCAGTGCCCCAGAGGGTAATAGATGGGGAAGTGTGGGGCCTGTTTCCTGCCTTGACTGATCTTTGAGAATCTCTCAAAGCCACCTAGAATACACACTGCTGCACTTCATCTTTTTCCTTTTCTTTTTTTAAATGTTTGTTTTTTTATTTGTTTTTTATTTATTTTTGAAAGAGAGAGAGAGAGCGAGCAGGGGAGGGTCAGAGAGAGAGGGAGATACAGAATTTAAAGACAGGCTCCAGGCTCTGAGCTAGCTGTCAGCACGGAGCCCGACGCGGGGCTCGAACCCACAAACTGTGAGATCATGACCTGAGCCAAAGTCTGACGCTTAACCAACTGAGCCACCTAGGCACCCCCATCCTTTTCAAAATCCAGGCCCATCTACTTTCAGCTTTATGAGCTATGAGGAAGTACTTTTCACACCCCACATTTTCATTTCTTACCTCCTCCTGTTCTCTTTCTTCTTCTCCCTCCTCCAAATGTCAGGGTTTTGGTCAGCCAAAGATAAAGACAGGAAGGTTGTGTGTGGCTCCGGGCCACCCACATCCACCCGCATGTTGTGGGTGCTGGTTTGCTTGAACTCTCCTGCTTAGCTCAGTCTTGGCAGATACAGAGTCTAGATGTCCTAAATTTTATTTTGGTGTGGTGACTGCTTTTTCTCTTCAGTAATTCTTGGTGTTGCCAACAGATGGAGATCTCTGGTCCAAAGACTTCTTGGACAAGAAGTGGCATATAGGGAGAATCCTGTTGCTTTCCAAGGCTTCAAGGCCAAGAACTAATTCCCATCATCCAAAGGATATTGTTCACTTGCCCTTATTTAAAAATCTTTAGGAATGAATGCTTTAAATATAGTGTCATGTAGTCCTCAATATTCCCATAGTTAGGGAAGTCTTTTGAATGTCTAACCTAAAATCTAAGCTTTAACTAAAGGCTGTTTCCTGTTGACATACGAAGAAGGAAGACGAGCTTCTTCTCACTTTATAGCATTTGCTTCCCTTCGTAAGGGATCTGCCTCTTAAATTTGTTTTGTCACGTCCAAGCATTCCTGAGCTTCATGGTAGACAAGCTTTAACTATAGACTCAGTGATATCATGAGGCTAGGGGAAAACAAGTGGGGAGCCCTTTTTGTCCAGTGAAAGATGGACAAGATTGTTTATAACTGGACCTCTGAGAGTAAAATATTGACATTTGGAGGCTCTGGATGCAGGGTCTGTGGGAATTCTTTGGGTCTGAAATTATTTCAAGTTAAAGTTGAAAATGATTTTTTAAGGAGTGATTTAAATCTTCCTTGTTTGGCTTAAAATTTTTTTAAGTTTATTTTTTTTATTTTGAGAGAGAGTATGCAGGAGGGTGGGGTGGAAGGGAGGGAGGGAGGGGGAGAGAGAGAGAGAGACAGAGACAGAGAGACAGAGAATCCCAAGAAGGCTCTGCAGTGTCAGCATGGAGCCCCATGCGGGGCTCAAACTCACAAACTGTGAGACCATGACCTGAGCTGAAATCAAGAGTCAGATGCTTAACCGACTGAGCCACCCAGGCATCCCTTCTTTGTTTGCTTTAAAGAAGCTGATGAATATAAGAGCTTAGCACGCTCTGATTTTCCTTTTCATTATATGGCTGCAGCAGGGTTGCTTCCCAGGGATGGAGGGATTCTGAATCTCACTAGAGGGGCTGGCCAGACCAAGCAGGGGTAGCTCTCCATAGGAACTGGGAGGTATGGCCCTTTAGATTTATCTGAGAAGCCTTGTAAGGCTAGAGAGGGGCCAGCAGAGAAAGAAGAGGGGAGGCCTGGAGCCAGGAGGGCAGGGAGCACAGACGTTCCTTGGGCCAATGGGGCAGAACTATGAGAGGACTGAGGAAGGAGACCAGCCTGAGGCAGTTGCCAAGTTGCCAGAACTTGCTGTATCAGGAATTGTCAGCTCATGGGCCACTTTACCTTGGCAGAACTTGCAAAAATAGTTTTGACACTTCCTTTCTCATCATAGCATGGGAGGGAGGCAAGACAAGCTGTCGTGTCCCCATTCCACAGAGGGATAGTGAGGCCTTAGGGAGGTGATGCCCTTGGCTCAGGAACACAGCTTGCAAATGCAAAGCCAGAATTTGAATCTAGGTTCCTTCCTTCTGAAGTGCACACTCTTTCGCTGACATTTTACTGTCTCTGTAATAGCAGGATGGTGGCCTGGGCAAATGTCAGGATAGCAGTTGTCCTTGGCATTTCCCCTGCGTGGACATCTGGCCTGTGTGTTTTGTCTCGTTCTAGCCATCCCCAAATTCTCCTCCATCTTAATGGTCTCCACTGGCCTGCCTGTCACGGACTGTTCCTCATGGTGG
This sequence comes from Hyaena hyaena, assembly GCF_003009895.1. Taxonomy (NCBI): domain Eukaryota; kingdom Metazoa; phylum Chordata; class Mammalia; order Carnivora; family Hyaenidae; genus Hyaena; species Hyaena hyaena. Next base: position 98,376 of record NW_024081356.1, on the reverse strand, counting down.
TGGGGACAACATGCTGGGACAGATGCTTAGTCAGGCCTCCTTGTGAATCATAGACTCTGTAGTGGGCTTAAGGGACTTAAAGTGGGCTTTGGACATTAAAGGATGATGCCTTCTGCCAGCCTTCAAATGTTGACTTTGTACCAGAACCCCAGAGACTTCCAGCCACACAGCAGTTCTGACCCACTTTTGTTTGGCTGAGCTGCAGGGGGCACTGTCTGCAGATCTGCCAGCTTGCACCTTCAGGGCAAATGAGCTCAATTAAGTAGCAGGTCCCAGCGAGGCTATTCTGCAACGCCATTATTAATCTCATGGAGCATGGAAGAAAATATAACTTCACATCTCTCTGCCCCATTTTCATCTATGTTGATGTTCAGGATGGAGGATCACGCAGAGAGATGCCTTTGCTGCCACATTAAGAGGCTAGTTTCCCTTCAGCCAGAATGTACTGTCTTTCTCTCTGCCTCTCTGTCCCTTTTCCTCATGCCCACCCCCAGAGTCCCCAGGACTCCACTCCGAATTTCACAGGTTGCCATGGCCTTGGTTCCTGGAAGGGCAGGAAGAGTGTTGTAACTTTGTTTTCTGAACTTCGGCTTTTTTTTCTTTTTTCTTTCTTTTTATTTTTTTTGGAACAGAGCAGCACTTTCCAGAGGTGATGCTGGGGGAAGAATTTCTTAGCCTCAGTCTGGACCAGGTATGCAGCTTGATATCCAGTGACAAGCTGACCGTTTCTTCAGAGGAGAAGGTATGGCCTGGGCCCTTGGTGAAATAGGAGTCTCACACATGAGGTGGTCTTGGTAGGGAGTTGTGGTTCAGTGAGATATTTTTTTCTTTTTCAGTGGGAAAAAAAAAGCTTATTTTTTTGTCCATTTAAATAATTAGAAAAAGTCCTTCTGGTTCATGACTACCACCTTTGGTGTCTGGACTCTTTGAGGAAGAAATAACAGTGGTGATGATGATGGTGACAAATCTGCCTCCATTTACTTGATGTTTAGAGTTTCCCACATACTCTACTAAGTGCCTTATTCTCTGTAGTTCGCTTAGCCTTCACCACAACCCTATGAAGCAGATATAGCTATCGCCCCCACATTACAGATGAGGAAGACTAACTTGGAGGAAGTAATTAATTAGCTTTTCCGAGTTCACTCAGCTAGTTAGTGCAGAGTTGGGATCCCCTGTCACTTGGTCTTAACTACTGTCCCACCTGGACTCTTGGGAGCATCATTGAGCATTTAAGTCAGAGAAGGCCTTTGGGGAACACCTAATAGGGGATTAGAACTTTTACTGATGAGGAAACTGAGGCCCAGAGAGGAAATAGGATCTGTTGGGAGTCACACAGTCAGTAGCCATTGCAAAACTAGACCCCGGTTCTCTTGATACCTAGTTCCCTAATTCACTGACCATTCACCACTTTGTGCTACAGGCTTGATTTCTGCCCACAGATTTAGCTGCCCTGTGACTGTTGATCTGTTCTACCTCTAGGCCTTCCCTCTCACTGACCCTCTGCTTGAACTGTTCTCCCCTTCCATCTTCATCTGGGTGAATTCCAAACCAGATTCCATTCTACTTCTACCAGGAAGAAATTCTTTACTGCAGGGAATGTACTCTACTGTACTGAAAATAACATAAACTTTGATGTTGGCCAGTTGGGTACAGATCTCATCGCTAGTATTTACAAGTTAGTTGGTGACCTTGGGTGAGATACTTTGCTTCTCCATCTGTTTTCTCACGTATAGAGTGAGAAAAGTAATAGAATATATTCCACAGGGTGGTTGTGGGTATTAAATGGGATAAGGTATGTAAAATGCCTGGTATCAATGGTACCTGGAACCTAGTAGGTGCTCGTTCACTGTTGTCATTGGGGAGAGGCTTTTTAGTGCCCAGGAAACCATTTGGGCTTTGGACTCAGGCACACCTGGTTCCATGTTTGACTTGATGCTTACTGGCTCCATGATTTTCAGAAGTCACTGGTCTCTTTGAACTTTAATTTCCTTACATGTAAAATGGGAATAGTAAGAGTACCTCCCTTATAGAGTTATGAGGATCACAGATAATGCATATAAAAAAATCAAGTATATTGTTTGACAGGTACATAAATGGCAGCTATCAATGTAATTAGCATAGTCCTTTCTTTTGAGGCACCACTCACAATGGTAATGGTATCAGTTTTGCCTCTGATAATGGTAAAATAAGCCATGGAGTTAATTGTATCTTTCCAGAAGCAAAGAAGCATGACATTAAATCTACATACTTAAAACATTGTCTGTAGTGGCTCTCATTCATTCATATGATTACATATGAGTTGCTTGTTCTGTGTAATTAGAGTTTGGGGTTATAGGTATTTTTCACATTAATGAAGTTGTGTATTATGTTTGGTTCTCAGAAGTTAGGTGTAGCCTCAGAGCTATGTGATGCTTTCTGTAAAGTAGATTGCTGATGATCCTGATCCTTTTGGTACCTACCTTTCATTATTATTTTTTAAATGTTTATTTATTTATTTTGAGAGAGTGAGAGAGCATACACACACACGAGCAGCGAAGGGGCAGAGAGGGAACCCTAAGCAAGCTCTGCACTGTCTGCCCCAAAACGGGGGCTCAAACTCATGAATGGTGAGATCATGACTGAGCCAAAATCAAGAGACAGATGCTTAACTGACTTAACCACCCAGGTGACCCCAGTTGATACCTTTTAGGCTGGCAGTTTATTTGTTTTTTTTAGGTTTTATTTTTAAGTAATCTCTCCACCCAACATAGGCCTTGAACTCATGACTCTGATATCAGGAGTTGCGCACTCCCCCGACTGAGCCAGCCAGGTACTCCCAAGGTTGACAGTATTATTTGGAAGCTTATCATAGAGCAGTGGGGTTTGGCTTCCGTTTTTATTTTGGCAAAACCTGTAGTTTCGTTTCACCTTAATTGATTACATATTGTTGGAAGTTAAATAGCTGGAAGCTTTTGACAATTAAATGTTTGTCGTTTGAATGTGAGCTCTTTAGGCTTTGAAAATTCTGTAATCTGTTCCAGGAGATTTGGTAATTTATATTTCCTTTAGTTAAATTTCATAATAGGCAATGTCTTGCATGTACAGTAAATTTTTCTTTCAATATCAAATTATAGTGAACTTATTGGAGTATATTTGAAGTATTAGCAGGGATCTTAATTTAAGCTAAAATTCAACTGCATTTAATGTTAACATTTGCAGAAAACTGAATTGCACTGGTAATCAAATAACCTGTATTCATCTAAATCCATGTTTGAACAGCAAGTCAACTATATTATGACTTAACCTCTTTGCCTACAGCTCACAGGGTTCTTTCAGCATATATTAAAAAATGCAGCTGAATTTCAGATATTAAAATGCAAAAAAACTATGCATCTTAAAATAGGGTAAATGTGGTGTTTTAATAATGATAATTATAAGTGACTGTGGCTAAGCCCGGGCAGTTTGCTTATTGGGAGTTTGAAAGTTCAGGTTCTGCAGTCAGGGTGGCTGAGTTCCCATCTGGCCACCACAGCTCTAATAAGCTGAGTGACTTTGGGCAAGTTATCTGCCTCCTACCAGGATGTATGTACCATATACAGTCATGGATTTTCTCTGTCTCATGGTCACTACCAATGTAGTATCAGGTTCATGGTAGACAAATAAACAAAAACATTTTGTTGGAGGAATGAATAGAAGAACTTCTCTATGTCTTAGCCTTCTCATCTATAAGAGGGAGGTTAATGATAATATAGTATCTTCTAGAGTTGTTCTGAGAATGAAATCACATGCCCTGTGAAAAGTTCTCAGCCCACAGGAAGCGTTCATTCCTGTAAGATATGATTATTGCTGCTATTATTATTGTCACTATACTGTTGTTATTACTGCTACTACTGCTGCTGCTGCTGCTGACTTTGGACTGGGGCCTTTCTCAAGGGGAGGCTTTTCCCAGGGCACTTATTGGTTTGGGTAGTTGTGTGACCTGGGGCTTGGTGCATAGTACAGGCTGAGAGTGGGACTTGCCTCTTGCTTCCCAGCATTCCCAGGCCCCTCGGCCCTGTCTGGCCTTCTCCTAGGGCTCAGATACCATTCTTCCTCCTACCTCATGTGCGTCTGCTCATGCCTTATCTCCTCCACTAACCTCAAACTCCTTGAAGCCTGTGGGGGTACCTCAGCCATCTCTGTGTCACAGAGCCCCCGGAGGCACTGTGGAGGTGCTAAGCAGGTACTCCCTGAGGGAAAGAAGAGGCAGACTAGCGCTGGACACTGCCCTAAGCCAGGTGAGGTTATGGGAAAAATTTTCACATTTTTCTAGAGAATAGGGACAAATGTGAGAATGAGAGGTCAGAGGAGGCATGGATCTTTGCCATTTTCTCTCCTGTTTTTCCTTCATGTAGTTTCGGTTTTGGAAATTCCTATTATTTGAGGGAAGACAAAAGGATCTGGTAGGAGTTACAAAATTACAAGTTCTTTGGGTAGGACCCCTTCCACCTCCCCACCTCCCCCCACCAAAATAGAGCCAAGGCACACAGGAGTATGCCCCACACAGTCACCTGTTTCTTCCACATGGAGGTGTCAGGAGTCAGAGCTAAGCCTGTGAGCAGATCATTTATTGTATTCCCCTTTAAGACCCAGAGTTCGCTGTCACCATTGACAGCTTCTGTGACCCAGGTAAGCAACCTTCAGGACAGATCCACTCTAAGGAGAAGAAAGATGACTCCCAAGTTCTAGCAAGTTTTGCCACCAAATTGTTGGCTAGTGGACTTTTCTGAATCTCTGCTTTCTTAGCTGGTAAATATGTTTCTACTTCTCAAAAATTCCAAAAATTCCATCTCTTAAAAATGCCTTCTTAAGGAACACTATTATTGGAGTTTTCAGTATTAACAGGGAAATGGCCCACAGTTTAGATACAGGTCAGGAAGAAATTGGTTAGGTCTCTTAAAGAGTAAGTGTCAAGTATGTGTTATAACTAGAACTATAGCTTAGCTTCTCTCCATGCAATCACATATTTAATGCTCTGTAGCCTCCTAAAACTGTGATCAGAAGCCAAGTTCTGGGATCTTCTGAAAGGGATGGGGCCCTTGCCTCCTGGGATCATTTCTGTTGCACGCCCTCCTGCCTGAACTTCTAGCCTCTCCAGCCAATGGTGGGTGGAGGGTGCAGGCTGGAGCTCCTTGGCCAGTAACTTGGACTTGAGTGCTTGCTGCCCAGATATTATCCAGTGATTGAGCAGGTGCATCCTGCTGCCCAGGCTTAGCTGTTGGAAGTCAACCCGCCCCGCCCCCGCCTTAATATGAGGTCAGCAGTTAGAGTTGCCAGCTTCTCAGCCTGCCTACAGCCATCTGGCCTGGTCTGGTAGTACTGCTTTTACTGTTCTCCTTTGGAAAGTGCAATTCAGTGAATACCTGTGAGCACAATGCCACAGCACTATGGCCCCATATCTACCTTGACTGCCCACTGTTTTCCAGGTGCATTTCATGCATCTTTTTTTTTTTTTTCAAACTGACATTTGTATTGAAGTAAGTTCAAGAGACATGACCAAATAAGAAGCACACAGCTCAACTTTCTACAAAGTGAAATACCCACCCAACCAGCATACAGATCAGGAAACAGAACCCTAGGGGTCCCTTCCCATCACTGTCCCCCACCCCAAGAAGCATAACTGTTTTGACTTCTCATGGATCAGTTTTGCCAGTTTTTGAACTTTACATAAATGGAATGCTAGTGAATGTATGCTTTTCATGTGACTCTTTTGCCCGGCCTACTGTTCAGCATATCATTTTTGCTTCTCATACCAACTCCCAAGACAGAGATTATTGCCTCCATTTTGCAGAGGAGGAAACTAAGGCATGTTAACAATAAAGAGTTTTGTGATTTGAGAGGCATCTGAGTAGCTCAGTCAGTTGAGTGTCTGACTCTTGATTATGTCTCAGGTCATGGTCTCATGGTTTGTGGGTTCGAGACTTGCATCAGGCCCTGCACTGACAGTACCTACTTGGGACACTGGCAGAGCCTACTTGGGATTCTCTGACTCTCCCTCTCTCTGTGCCTCTTTCTCTCTCTTTCAAAATAAATAAATAAACCTAAAAAAAAATAGCTTTGTGATTTGAAGCTGATTGTGTCTGCCTCCCAAGCCCCTGCTTTTTATTAACACTTGTCTACCAGGCAGGGAGACAGAGGTGAGTGACACCTAGGACTGTTTAAGAGCTCACAGTCTGTATACAAAACATGTATCCTTATGTGACTGAGACAAGTCATTGCCTGAAATCAAAATTCACAGAGAGCACCCTGGAGTGTTTTATTCCAAATTGTTAGGTGGGAAGACATCATAAAAAAGAGAATATTGGAAGTAAACCTTGGAGAATAGAGTGGAATTTTATTTTACTTTTTAAAAAATTAAAAAAAAAATTTAAATGTTTTTACTTATTTCTGAGAGAGAGAGACAGAGGCAGAGACAGCGTGAGCAGGGGAGGGTCAGAGACAGAGGAGACAGAATCTGAAACAGGCTCCAGGCTCTGAGATAGCTTTCAGTATAGAGCCCGACACGGGGCTCGAACCCACGAGCCGTGAGATCGTGACCTGAGCCGAAGTCGGAGGCTTAACCGACTGAGCCACCCAGGTGCCCCAAGAGTGGGATTTTAGAAAGCCATTCAGATCAAGGGGTTTCCAGGAATATAGAACTGGAAGTTTGAAATGCTTTATTCTTCTTGGGGGAAAAGTAACCTACGTGATGAGAGTCTAAAATCTTTGGGGGAGGTAGTGGAGATGAGGCTGGAAACGGGACAGGTTAGGAGGTGAGGACTTTCTTGTCTAGGCTACCAACTATGTGTTGTAAAATGGCAGTGTTGTGAGATGTGTATAGGTATTTAGGTTAAAAAAATTCTCAGGTCTGATACATTTAGGAGACAGTGGCAAATCACAGGAACCAGGTTCAGAAATTGAAGGACTTGTCAGACCTTTCACATGCTAATGGGAATCTCAAGGATATTTGTGGGTGTATATGATTGTTATCCAGGCTCATTTGGTCCCAGAACCTCCTTTACTGCAGAATGTCTCCTTTGCCTAGTATTCTGAGGACTATATTGCATAGTCAGTCTTGAGTCCGATTTTCTTGGGTTGCCCCAAATATTTAATGATTTGTTGTATCTGTTGATTTTCCTTTTTGCAGTTCTTCTCATTAATGATGTATAAGTTTTTATTATGAGGCCATCTTCAGAGGATGTTTTATCCATGGGAGTCTGGGTTGCCCTGGGCTGTGGGAGTTCCCCTCTAGGGCAGGTTAACTGGTGTGGATCTTTCTTTCTTTACAAATTTTTTAAAATGTTTATTTATTTTTGAAAGAGAGAGAGCACAAGTGGGGAAAGGGCAGAGAGAGAGGGAGACGCAGCATCCAAAGCATGCTCCAGGCTCTGAGCTGTCAGCACAGAGCCCGATGTGGGGCTCAAACTCATGAACCATGACATCATGACCTGAGGCGAAGTTGGATGCTTAACTGACTGAGCCACCCAGGCGTTCCTGAAACTGTTTCTGTATTCCTTTTTGTCTTGAATATCCCCTATACAATCTGGATAATGTCACTTCAAACCCCATATCTGTACACGGTGAGAGCCTGGGGTTCTCATTTCTTGAAGACATGGTTTTTAACTTCCCAGCTGACAGGAGATGGTAAGCCTCCTTCCCCTTTTTCTGTAGTAGATGGGTGGAGTTCATCTAGTGCTGTCCATGGGACTGTCCACAGGGACCCTGTGGCTTAGACAGTCTACCTGATAAGACACCAGTTCTGAACCATTGAAGTCCATGTCTGAATCATATGGGCCTTTGAACCATTTTGGCCTCAGCTTCCATTCAGCTGCTAGACTTGAATTCTTTCTGATTTAAAGCACTCAGGCACTGCTCTCTTGCTTTTGACTTGCTTTATTTTTTTTGTAATATGTCACTTTTGTGTGTTTGGAGCTGTAGGGGAAGATTCCTTCCAACTCTGCTCCATCTACCATATTGACTGCAAAGCATTCTCCATCCCTCTGTCATGCTCCATTCATTTGTAGGATTAGTGCCATGAAGTTGTCTTTGAGCTGCAGGCATTTCTGTCAAACCATTGTGTTTCAGTCCTTCTCCTTGTCCTGTGCAGTGTCAGACTGCATGTCTTTATCCTGGCTGTAGGCAGGAGTGGATGGCTGGACCACTTCCTGGCAAAAGGTGATGTCACTCTTGTAATTTTGCCATCATTTTTGTTTATATGCAGTCAGATATTTTGCAGGGTGCTGCTATAGGAAGAGAACCATATACTCAGTCATTCCTACTCTGACTAATTCATTCTCTCATCAAATATTTATTGAGTGCTTTCTGTGTGGCAGATAATGTGTTACTCACACAAGAGACATTGGTGAATAGATCGGCGTTAGATCCCTGTCTTTGTGGAACTTAAAAATCACATGAGGGAGGCAGATTTTATAAGAAATGTACAGAAATAGATTTCATCAAATATATACAGAAATGAATATACAGCTACAAACTAGAATGTACTGTGGACGAAATGTATGGGGTGCTGTCAAAGTGCTGATTGAAAGCCAGTGGCTCTCATTGCTGCCCTATCCATCACCAGTTCGCTGGGTAATGTTTGGGCAGACCACTTCCCTACTCTCAGCCTGACTTTTCTCTTTTATGTGTGACTTTAATCGCCTCCCAGGGCCCTTGCAGATTTGAAATGAAACAACTACCAGAAGGAGCTGTGAAGTGCCCTATAAAACCTTAAGATGATGGGACTATCAGAAAGATGAGTGCAACTGAGTAGGTTTTCTAGAGTCTGGGGAGCCTTCCGATCAGGAAATCTCCCAGCCCGTTTGATGCTGGTAAATGTTTAACAACTGGCTCTCCAAAAAAAAAAAAAAAAAAAAAAAAAATCTGAAAGTTGTGATTTGTTTTCTGATTCATTCGCTAATTTCCATGGTGTAAGTATTTCCACCAAGGCTGATTTCAGACTCTTAGTGTAATGTCACTAAACACCAAGACAGAAGAAACGTGCATGACAAGCCCAGCTCCATCGTACCACTGCTCCTGACAGTCCCTGGTGTGGCATGTGACAGCAAAGCCACAATATGGTTCACATTAAGTCCTGTTAAGCTTTAGTTTAAGAACCAACTAGAATGTGACAGAATCATTCTTTTGTCTAGAAGTGCTGTCTTTTCGACTGAAAATCATGGCAGTGAATTCAGCAAATGTTATTGGCTCTATCCCCAAGAAAGAAAAGAGTATCTAGGGGGGAATGTCCTAGGAGCCCATGGCAGATGTAATTACAATTATAGGTTGAGTAATGTACTTCCCCAACTCAGTGGTCTGCCCAGGTTTTCCAACTAATTGTGTCTCTGACAGCAATATTACATAATGTTAGACCTTGGGTCTTTGCAGTTGGAGGTGAGTTCACATCCCAGATCCACTACTTCCTGGCACTGTGACCTTGGACACTAACCTTTCTGAGTCTGTTTCCTCATCTGTAAAATGTGAACGGTGATACCTATTTCAGAGGATTTGGGGTGGGTTAAATGAGATCAGGCATGTAAAATGCATAGACTGTGCCTGTTGTTATTAAAATTAGCCTCTCTTGAATCTTAAGTAACAAATTAAGTCCGTATGCAGAAACCTGTTTTTTCCCCTAATCTTGTCAAAATTGGCTTCTTTTCCCCCATCCTATGCTTTGCTGTGAATCATCCTCAACTGGACCCTTTCCCTTGCCAAGTCACTGCCTTGCCTGTTTTTAACCCGAGTCCACATTTCTTGATTCTCAGAACATATTTTGAAAATGACTGTTAAGTGCTCCAGTGCTCCCCATGTCACTCACAACATGCAGGTCCACTGTGGCCTGGCTGCCTGCATCGCTGGGGCCGGGGATGCAGGGTCAGTTTCACCTGGTGTTCAGCCAAGGCTTGTGCTTACATTGGAAGTGTGAGAAGCCAGGGACTATGAAATTTGATTGTTTCCATCTTTTTTCCACCTAGCAACCTTGTAGCACTCAAGAAATTGATTTTGGAATATGAAGCAGTGAGGAAATGATGCTTTTGTTTTGTTTTGTTTTATTTTATTTAAAGGTAAAACCCAAAGTGTGCCTTGTGGTAGCTGATTATTTCATCCTGGGATCTATAAAAAGTATTTTCATCTGCGTAGACATTGCCCTGTCCTGTGACTGAAGCCACAAGGTCTCTGCTTAGATTTCATAGACCAAGGATTGACACCATTTTCCTACAAAGCACCAAATAGTAAATATTTTAAGCTTTGTGGGCCATAGAGTCTCAGCTCTGCTGTTACAGTGTGAAAGCAGCCACAGACAACATGTAAACGAGTGAGTGTGGTTGTGCTCCAGTAAAATTTTATTTATGAAAACAGGTGGCAGGCTGAATGTGGCCTGTGGGCTGTAATCTGCCAGCCACTACCGTAGGCCTGTGAGAGGCAGCTGAGAGCAGTAGATAAGAGAAAAGCACTGGCGTTGGGTTTGTGTGGACCCCAGCCCTGCTGCTTTGTGGCACTGGACTTGGGCAAGTCACTTAATAAGGGGTAGGAGTATCTGCCCCTTGGGCTTACGAGAGTCCAGGATGATGTTGTCCATGAAGAGTGTGGTACAGAGCCTGGCACATGGTAAATACTGACTCCTGCTGCTGCTCCTCGTTGCCAGTCCCTTGACAGGAGGGGCTGCTGGGAATGATTTTAGGCACATTAAAGGCTAAAGCTAATTGGAAGTTGATTTGCTTGTTTATTTTCTCAGCATAAGGTCTCTATGAAAAAAAAAACAACATGTGGCCTTCTCTAGCTGCTGAGAAGGTCATCGTTGTTGCCCAGTGCTGCAGCTTTCACAGCTGAGTAGGTAAACAGTGCAACTAAGCGGAACCCGTTAGACAAGTCAAGCCAAAAATAAAGATAAGGTTAAATATCGACTCCATTAAACTCAGCTTGCTCTTTAGCTTTTATAACAAAGACTAAGCTGGCTGATGGGGAAGGGCAGGGTGAGTAAATCCCACCCACTCAAAGACCAGCAGTGCATTCTTCCGCCTAGCTTTGTCAGCTGGCCACCTGCTCTGTGCCTGACATTGTGCTGGGCGGCAGGAGTTGCAGAAGGAGCAGGGAGGGATGTGTCTCCCCTTGCAAGAGCTCACAGTCTAGTAAAACAGAGTATAAGAAAGTTGGATAACCACAAGGCAAGGCAGAATGAAACTGTGGTTGTCCACTACCTCATTGGCCAGACTGTTATCCCCACCCTGAATCCAGTCCCTTCCCCAGTCCTGCCCTCTGCTCCAGCCTGGACAGGTTCTGCTGCCTCCTCACATGCTTATTCTAAACTCATGTCTCCATTCATTCATTTAAAAAACATTTGTGTGTGGGGCGCCTGGGTGGCTTAGTCAGTTAAGCGTCCGACTTTCGCTTAGGTCATGATCTTGCGGTTCGTGGGTTCGAGCCCCGCGTCGGGCTCTGTGCTGACTGCCAGCTCAGAGCCTGGAGCCTATTTCGGAGTCTGTGTCTCCCTCTCTCTCTGACCCTCCCCTGCTCACGCTGTCTCTCTCTGTCCTAGAAATAAATAAAAATATTAAAAAAAAAAACATTTGTGTGTATTATTTGCCATTAAAAAGACAAGGTCCCTGTTCTCACGGATCTTAAAGGCTAGTTGAAGTAACACAGAGTGATTCACAAACTGATGCTATCTGGGTGAGTAATAAAGCTCTCTGAGATTTAATTTTAAAAAATGAACTGGACAGGGAGGATTTCATGGTATGTGTGTTTATGATTGTGCACATATAGGTTAGTTTTTACAGAACTGAGAGCAAACTATATACACATACTGCCCTTTTCTTTCTGTTCCATTCCATTAATTTATCTTCCCTTCCCTTCCCTTTCTGATTGATTCTTTGCCTATTGTGAGTCTACCCAGCCTGACTTAAGTATATATTTAGAAAGTAGGGCCAAAGAGTCATTAACATAGTTAATACACACAGAAGTATTGTCAGCATTAGAAAAATTAGAGAATTTTTTTCTGTGAGTTAGTTTTCAGCTTCATGCCACATTGTAAATTTTGTGGTCATATTTTTCCTTTTCGCTGAGAGTTTCTTTTCCTATCCCCTACACTTTTTATTTTGAAAAATTTCAGACCTGTATTAAAGTTTGAAAGCATGTATATTCATATACTCTTTACTTAGAGTCATCACTTAACTTTTTGCCTCATTTGTCTTTTCACTCTACATATTTAATCTTCTATTTTGCTGAACCATTTGACAGTAAATTGCAGACATTGTAGAATTTCCGCCCCCTGGTATTTGAGTATGCACCTTCCTAAAAACAAGGAAATTATCTTTTTTAGCCATAAAACCATTATCATACCAAAGAAATTTAACACTAATAAAATGATATTAGCTAATACCTAGTCAGCATTCAAATTTTCTAGCAGTATCAAGATAGTCTTTTATGGATTGTTCCTTTTAAATATGTGATCCTGTCAAGGATCATGCATTACATTTAGTTTTCAAGTCTCTAAATCCCCTTAATCTAGAACTATCTCCCTGCCTTTTTTTTTTTTTTTTTTTTTGGTCTTTCATAAATTTAATGGTTTTGAAGAATCCAGACCAACTGTCTTGCAGAATGCTCCAAACATGGAATAATCTGATCTAATTGTTTCCTCACTGTTAAGATTCAGGTTAAAACATTTTAGGAAGAGATTGCTTTAGAGGATGCTGTATCTGCTCTATCCTTCCCATTAAGTAACGATTAAGAATATAAGTTTGTCCTGTTATTGGTGGTACTTAGATCACTTGTTCAAGGTGGTATCTGTCAGATTCCCCCATTTGAGGCTGCCCCCGCCCCATGTAATGAGTAAGTAATCTGTGGGGTGATGCTTCGAAAACCGTATTGTGTTCCCCAACAGTTTTTCACACAGTGATTCGAGCACTTATTGATGAACTTTGCTCAATCAGTTATTACATTGGTGTTGGCAAAGTAACGTTTTTGTCATTCCTTCTACCTTTGTTAGCTGGCATTTGTTTGTGATGAAGAGCCTTTCCCACATTTCTTCAAGTATCCTTATGGAATTCATGGATATTTTTTTGTTCATTGTGTTATGATCCATTATTATCTACTTTTTTTACCTGAGAATATTTTTTAATGTTTTATTTATTTCTGAAAGAGAGACAGAGAGAGAGACAGAGAGAGAATGCATGAATAGGAGAGGGTCAGAGAAAGAGGGAGACACAGAATCTGAAACAGGCTCCAGGCTCTGAGCTAGCTGTCAGCACAGAGCCCGATGTGGGGCTTGAACCCACGAACCATGAGATCATGCCCTGAGCCGAAGTTGGATGCTTAACCAACTGAGCCACCCAGGTGCCCCTAACTGAGAATATTTTAAATTGAGTTATGACTTACAGTGAAATTTATAGATAAGAAGTGTACAGTCTAGTTGCTTTTCATAAATGCATATGTACATGTAATTCCCACCCTATCGAGATACAGAGCAGTAATCTGGTTTCTTCATTATTCTCTTTGATGTTTTTATTGTCCCACATGTTGACAATGGAAGACTCATTTGTTGGCTATGTGTCCATTTGACATGTCCATCTTTTTTTAAAAATTTTTTTTAATGTTTACTTGTTTTTGAAAGAGAGACAGAACGTGAGCAGGGGAGGAGCAGAGAGAGAGGGAGACAGAATCTGAAGCAGGTTCCAGGTTCTGAGCTGTCAACACAGAGTCCAACACAGGGCTTGAACTCACAGACCATGAAATCACGACCTGAGCCAAAGTCAGACGCTTAACTGACTGAGCCACCCAGGCACCCCTTGTCATATCCATCTTAGTCTTTGATCACTTTCTTGGTTTTTGGGCTAAGAAAGTGTTGTGTTTTATTCTTTTTACCAGCTGAAAATATCCCATAGTATGTATATTAGTTAAATAATTTCTCCATTAGTGAGCTTTAGCTTGTTTTCTTTTTAATTTTGTTACAAAAATTCTGTGGCAAATATCCTGGAACACATATGCTTGCCCCACTTCTGTGTGTATTTTTGTAGGCTGGATCCCTAGAAGTGTTATTTCTAGGTCAAAGAGTATGCACATTTAAGTATTTGAGTGATATTGCCAAATTCTTCCATCCCCTCTTAAAAAGCTGTGTTAATTAAGTTTCCAGAAATAGTGCTGGTTTCCCTGCAGCCTTATCTACATTGAATTTTATCTGTCTGCATGCATATAGTGGTGTGGGATTTGATTTTGGACTTATTCTTGAGCAAGGTGAACATCCAACCAGGAGAGCCTCCTTTTTGGTTCCAAGCCCAATTTTCATTTGTATAGAAATGAAATCTCTCCTCAAGGGAGAGGTAAACCAAGGAGAAATTTTTGACAGAAACTCTCTGTCATTCATTGTCTTTGTCACCATTACAGCCAACTTTTGGCAATTGTATTCTTACTGTTTTTATTCTGCATTAACTGAATATGAGAGATAAAGAAAAATATGGTATGAGGGGTATGATGCCATTGCCCCAGAGGCTTCTGGTTTTCTTTTCTTTTTTGTTTTTTTTTAGTATATATGCTGCCGAAGCAAGCACCAGAGGCTTCTGGTTTTCTTGAGCAACGTTTAGAATATTTTATTCAGAGTTATTATGTATTTCTATCTTTAAATAACCACTGGAACTAGCTTTTATTTTGCAATGAACCTTAGTGATTTTGCATTTGGGGTAGCAAGTTTATTATAATGTACGTGTGTGTGTATGTGTGTGTGTGTGTGTGTGTGTGTGATGTCACTTTGTTGTCAGCTAGTAAACAAAATCTTTACATTTTTGTTTTATTTTATTTAAAAAATTTTTTTAATGTTTTTTAAAAATTTATTTCTGATGAGAGAGAGAGAGACAGTGTGAGCAGGGGAGGGTCAGAGAGAGAGGGAGACACAGAATCTGAAACAGGCTCTAGTCTCTGAGCTAGCTGTCAGCACAGAGCACGACGCGGGGCTCGAACCCACGAGCCGTGAGATTGTGACCTGAGCCAAAGTCAGACGCTTAACCGACTGACCCACCGAGGCACCCCATTTTTGTTTTATTTTAAATAGTAAACCTTAGATTAACCACCTTTGTAGATGATTTGGACTTTTTTTTTTTCAGGTTGAGGAAATTGTTTGAAAGCTGCTGTGTCTGCTACAGTTACCTGTGTTAATTTTCTTTATAGGTATTTGAAGCGGTGATTTCATGGATCAATTATGAGAAGGAAACCCGTTTAGAGCACATGGCAAAACTGATGGAACACGTCCGTCTCCCTCTCTTACCTAGGGATTACCTGGTCCAGGTGAGTGCTGTGTGAAGCACCACGCACTTTCCTGCTGTGGGCAACCCTAGATGTATGGGGTGGTTGAAGAGTTTGAGTCTTTTACACAGGCTGAATGCACCAACTCACTGGCTTAACTGTGAGACATGGTAGTATACGTTTTTTTTTTTTTAATTTTTATTATTGAAGTATAGTTGACACACAGTGTTATATTTTAGATGATAGTGTGAGGTTTAAGAGCATAAGTTTGAGAATAAGACACTTAAGTTTTAGTTCCTTCTCTACTACTTGTTAGCTTTGTATTTTTATTTCCCCTCTTCAAGACTTAGTTTCTTCTTTGCTAGAAGGAATATCATGGTAGAGCCCAGCAGGATTAATGTGAGGACCAAAGGAGTTTTAAATATGTAAGTCAGCTGTTTAGCATGGAGCTGGGCCTAACAGATGTTCACTAGAAGTTGGTTGCTTTTATTGTAGAGGACCTGAAGCAAGAAGGGTCATTTCCACAATGTTTCTGTGTTCTCTTTGCCTTCGTGTTAGGCAAGTTGGAGCCCAGTTCAGGACTTTAAAAACCGGCCCCTCACAGGTGCCTGGGATACATATTGCTTCTACTTCCTCTAAGAAATGAAAGAAAAGTTAAGAATGATGGGATGCCCCTATAGTGACACATATTTTCTCATTTAATCCTTGTAACAACCCTGTGAGGCAAAGATAGATAACCCTCTTTTTACAAGTTTGGGCCTTGAGGTTTATGGAGGTTTAGATTTATTGGGCAGTAGGAGGCAAGGTCAGGATTGAAATCCAAGTCTGCCGGCCCGAGGCACCTGCCTTCCGCTAAGCAGGCTGCCACCTTTAATACTCTCTGTTCTGTTTATCCATTGGCATTAGATACTCTTATAAGTGCGCAAAGAGTAAAAGTTAAATATAGGAGCAAAACAAAACAGCAAGGCGGTAGGCCAGCCGTCATCTCTTTCCAAGAAGTTTCTGGAAGGAATAGAAGGTATGAAGCAACGATAAGAGAGGAAGTTCAGCATCTGAGCAGCCTAGCTCTGTCACTTCCCAGCCATCTAACACTGGGCAAGTACTCAACCTTTTTTTTTTTTTTTTTAAGTTTATTTATCTATTTTTTTGAGAGAGTACAAGTGGGAGAGGGGCAGAGAGGAGAGACAATCTATGCCATCAATGCAGAGCCCAGTGTAGGACTTGAACTCATGAACTGTGAGATCATGACCTGAGATGAGAACAAGAGTCATACGCTTAACTAACTGAGCCAGTGCAGAGCCCCATGCAGGGCTCGAACTCACAAAACTATGAGATCATGATCTGAGCTAAAACCGACAGAGCCACCCAGGCACCCCAGTACTCAGCCTTTCTAAACCTCAGTCTTCTCATCTGGTAAAAATAGCACCTGTCTTTATAAGATAGTTTGGGGGTAGAATGAGATAATCTATATAAAGGCTGCATCCCTATGTGAGTGAATGCTAGCTGGTACTACGGCTGTTTTGACGACCACGGATACTTTTGGGAACAGCAGGAGAACTTTGTATCCTCAAAAGCCCCTGTAAAGTCCTCAGCTTGTGACCCTGTGAAATGTTCTCTGAATCTCTGAACCTCTGTCCTTCTTAGGTGCTGAGGCATACACTTGCCAGCCCTTTTGTGTGCTCTGCATTTTATACTTTGGATGGTACTACTGCCCCCTGGTGGCAGCATATCCTTTCTATAGAAAAGGTTTCCTAAGTCGAGGGACTGAACTGGCCTAACATCCCAATGTCAGAATCCAACTTCCTACTGTCCTGTGGGAAACAGACCAAAGGTAGAGATGGATGTCTGGCCTCCAGCACAGTCTCACTTCCACAAGAAGGGCTATATAGGTTCCAGGGAAAACTGAAGAGGCTTCCAGACCCCTGGTCACAACCTCAATCAGATGTTCACAACTGAAACTTAAAGATGTTAGAAAATAGTTCTTGGGTTATTATGGCAAAGTAGGGTTTAGATCTGGAGAGGAAGGGGGTCAGAGGCAATGGGCGTGAGCACTGTCATGTGGGACTGCCCCCCCACCCCCTTTAAAGGACTCTCTTTAGACACCTCTGGAAGAGGATGTTTCATTAACACTCATTTGACCTTGAAACTTGAAGTACTATAACCCGCTGTGGCTGGCTGATCTTGGTGGGGGAGGACACAAGGAAAGGCCTGGGCAGAGCTGCACCAACACTGATTTCTGGGGAAGGTGGTTTTGTTTGTTTGTTTTTAATAGCTAATGTTTATTAAGCTTTATTAAATACTTTGAAATATTGTAGAGTGTAATGTTGTATCTTAAAATCTTCTCAGTTGTGATTATATGTATGAATATAATAAATATATAAATATATATATTGCACAAACGTCATCATTTTGACCATTTTTAAGTGTACAATTCAGTGTGTTAATTGCATTCCCCATGCTCTACAACCATCACCGTATCTATCCTTAAAACTTAAATATTACCCCAGATTGAAACTCTGGTGAAGCATTAACTCTCTGGGAGTACTTCTCATTCAAGCTGAATGTGCCTTTGGGAGAAATAGCTATTTATGCATTTCACCTTCCATCTGAGGTTTTTAAGAGATCTTCTGTCTTCCTTTTTAAATTTTAACTTACCCTAAAAGCTTATGACTTGTCCCAACCTAGGTGAGTCCCTTAGTGGGGGTGAGGGGTGTAGGGAAATCTTCCCCCCAAACTGTGTGTCCCTGGGGATCACCTCTGGGGAAGGAGGTGCCCATTGGTGACAGAGGCCCTATCATGCCAATCCTTTTCCTGCCAGCTCCAACACTACCCATTAGGTGATGGCCTGGCCACA
Source organism: Hyaena hyaena (assembly GCF_003009895.1). Classification (NCBI taxonomy): domain Eukaryota; kingdom Metazoa; phylum Chordata; class Mammalia; order Carnivora; family Hyaenidae; genus Hyaena; species Hyaena hyaena. The sequence continues at coordinate 80,297 of NW_024081356.1, read as the reverse complement.
TCCTAGTGACAGATGAGACTCAGTCAGTCCTTGTGCATGACCAGCTTGGGGGCTGAGATAATCGAGGTGGGGAGGCTAGTCTCCTTCTCTGACTGGACTTGAGTGCCTCAGGGTCAGAGCCCTTGTGTAGTTCATCTTTTTCTTCCCGGGGTCAAGCACTGAGCTGCCTGACAATGAGGACAATGAGCCGTTCAATCATCATTAGCTATTGAATGGAATCAGTCTCTCCTGATAGCGCCTAAACACTCTAGCAAAGAAAACATGAAGTGGCCTCTGAAAACCATGCTACTCCTTGTAGATAAGCCCCATAGCAGTCTGACCTAGGCCAGAGGACAGAGATTTGAGAATCGAGCACTCACATGGTTTCACACTTGGTGTTGCTCATGAAATATTTAGGCTTATACTTGCTGAGTATCTGCTTTGGGCCATAACTTAAGCCATAGTTCCAGTTTGGAGAGGGTCCAAGATGAGGTCAGTAGGTAGGACTTCTGTGCAGGACATTCTTTCTGCTCTGATATCACCATTCTATTATAGAGCACCTCACTGGCTAGTTTTGTCCCTGTGGCTTTCACTGTAAGAAAATGATATGAGTTCTTCTTGACTGTCACTTCATGCTGCCAAAGGTTGACTAACGGATCCTGCTCTCTTCCTTTTCCCATCTCTCTCCTCTCAAACCATTTAGGAACATTTGCCCTAAACATTATAAGGCATTCAAATCAGGAGGAATGTGGGATGAAGCCTTCAGGACAACTAATTATCTTTATTTTGCTTAATTCCATTTAAGCCTACAAACTAACATAACAGACACAACTCCTGAGGTTGTATCTCTGTATCTCTGCTAGAATTTAATCACTTTACCCTACTGTGCTCTTGAAATGCAGGAGGTGGGCACTAAGTTGTAAGTCAGTGATCTTTCTCTTGGGGGTCTGAGATGATGTGGTGGGTGAATAAGAGTGTGGGAATACAGGAATGACTTGGGAGACAGAGTGGGAAATGCGGCTGAGTTCTGCTCCTGGATTACCTGTGGGTTATTACCTCCAGACGGTTGAAGAAGAAGCTTTAATAAAGAATAACAACACCTGTAAGGACTTCCTCATCGAGGCCATGAAATACCACCTGCTCCCTCTGGATCAGAGGCTTTTGATTAAGAACCCAAGGACCAAGCCCAGGACTCCAGTCAGCCTGCCCAAGGTAAGCCCCAGCCCAGTCGGTGCCAGCAGTCAGGGCTGTGTTCCAGGAAAGTGGCCTTGCATTGCTGGCTCCAAGTCTTTCCTCATTCGTGGCTGCCTTGCTTCTTGGTTGCATTTACCACCTAAGAGATGGAGCCTGCCAGTTCTTTTTGAATCTGCTGGTACCTCTCTCTTCCAGGATCTTCCTGTCCTAAGAATTCAAGGTAACCTCCAGAGTCACCAGGTAGTTTTGAGAATTACTCCTTCGCCTCTCCTCCTTCTTTGGTCTGAATTCTATTTCTTTTGGAAGCAGAGGAACGTCTGTGTGGCTCTTGATTTAGTGATTTCTAGGCCATGATTTGAATCCAAATGGTCCTAGTCTGGTTCTTTTCTCTGACTGCAGAGCCCTATGGAACAGTTAGGGCTTCTAGACGGGTACTGGCTGCTGTAGTTCCTTGCAGGGCCTTCGCTTTCTCTGGTCCTCGGGTCTTTCGTCTGCAGAATGAAAGATCCTGCACTCTCTGGTCTCTAAAGTCCATTCCAGGTTGGCATTCCCATAGGCCATCTAGGAGTCTAAAATGCTGACGTCACAGGAAAGGTCCCAGCCAACCCAGGAGGAAAGGTGAGCAGAGCGAAGTGAGTTATGTTGACTCAGCAACTGCACAACCAGCAGCCCCAGGGCATGTTGTAGGCCTTTGCTTTGTCTTCCTCCTCCTCTTTCTGGCTGGCTGCCCTATTCCTTGTCTGCTGCTTCCAGGAAGGGTTTCAGAGTGCTGGAGAAGCATGTTGTTCAAGACCAGATGTTTGGATTCTCCAGGTCCGTGATTCCTCTCTCCACTCTGTGTTGTGACCCTGGGTGATGGAGAGTTTAGTGGGTACAGTGTGGATGAAGGCTATAAATCTCCCAGATAATAATACAAGCTGCTGGCATTTGTTGAGTGCTGCTTCAGGGCCAAGCAGTAAGCTGAAAGGTATCACAGTAGAGCTTTCTTAATCCCCTCAATAGCCCTGTACGGCAGAGACAGGTATCCTAGCTCAATACAGAGGAAACAGAAGGTCAGAGAGATTAAGTGACTTGCCCAAGGTCAACACAGCTAATGTAGTAGAGCTGGTGTTTGAATGGTGTTTTTCTTACCCTCCAGATCTGTTTTGTGAACCCACACCATCCTGCACCTGGCCTCACCTTTGTAAACCTGAGTGTGTATACCTACCTGTCAGCTCCCCATTGCCCAGCACAGGTTAGAAGGTGTAGGCACCAGGCATGGGCCTTGGTCTGGCTGGCCATTTGCCTTACTTCGTGATGACACTTTGGTTTTACTTTTTTGAAATACTGCACTGAAACGACTTCATATTTTTCACAATGAAAATAATTTTGCTTTCTTCAATTAAAGAAATATATGCTCATTGTGGAGTGTTAAGAGGGTACTACATTTTTGAAATAAAGTAAAAATCACCTGAAATTCCTCCACCCAGGGGCAATCACTGCTGTTACCTTGATGAATTTTCTCCCAGACATATCTCTGTGCACCTATTCACAAATAGATTTAAAAAAAAAAAAAGTACACTTTCAGATAAATGGAATCTTGCTCCACAGATTGAAATCCTTTTTATCTCCTACTCAACAGGTTGCTTTCATCATTATCAGTATAGGTGAAATCAACATTAAATTATAATAGGTACATGGAATTTAATTATATTTATGTACCATTATTTACTTAACTGTCCTCTGTTAATGGACCTTTTTATCATCTCCATTTTTTTATATTACAAACATTTCTATGTCAGTTATCCTTTAAAAGATGACATCTTATTTTAGTTTGCATTTCTTGTAAGTGAGACTAATCTTGGTTTCATATGATTATGGCTTTTGTATTTCTTTTTGGGGGGAATTTTCTGTTTATGTCCTTTGTCCATTTTTCTGTTGAACTGTCTGTTTTTAATTAATGGTGGTTTTTTTAAAAATGTTGATTTATTTTGAGAGAGACAAAAAGAGCACAATGAGCAGGGGAGGGGCAGAGCGAGAGAGAGTCCCAAGCAGGCTCTGTGTTGTCAGCACAGAGCCCAGAGTGGGGCTTGATCCCAGGAACCATGAAATTGTAACCTGAACCAAAACTAACAGTTGGACACTTAATTGACTAAGCTACCCAGGGTCTCCTATTAATGGTTTTTAAGGGCTCTTTTTACTTTAAAGAGGTTAGGCTTTTGTATGTATTTCAAATATTTTTTCTTAGTTTGCCTATAATCTTATTTATAGCATTTTTTTGGATCCCAGAAAATGATTTTGAGTAGTTACATTGATCTGTCTTTTGCTTTATAGCTTAGGTTTTACATCCTGCTTAGAAATGTTTTCTGTACTCTGAGATTAAAAAAAAAAAAAAGACTCCCATGTTTTCTCAAGTACTTTAATGATTTCTGTTTTACATTTGCATCTTTGATGCACTTAGAATTTATTTTAGTGTAAGGAGAGAGGGTAGGGATCCAGATTTATTTCTATTGCAAATGATGAGCCAGTTGCCCCAAAGTTATTTTATTGAAAAATCTCCCTTTCCCCCATCAATCTGAATACCACCATCATTATGATCTAAATTTACATAAGCTTGTATATTGAGGTCTTGAGATTATTGATTCTAAGGTGCACTGTTGTTTTACATGGAGGATGCTTTTTGTATCCTGGGTTCTCAGCTGGCATTGTTGTATGTCTTTGTGACTTTTCTCTTTGGAAAAGAAGGTTCTTATCCTATATGTTAACAAGTTACCAACATCTTTTGCTGGGGAGTGTGTTCTGGAGCTAAGGAAATGGTGCAGAGGGAATGGGCCCTCCCCTTTGAGATAACGAATCTGTAGTTGATAACAGTTTAATCCACTTCGATGAGACCATGGTTGTCCTACTGTCCCCTCTACTCCTTGAGAAACACTAATTTCAGAATGAAAATGTTTAGATCCTTGAGCATGTAGACTTCTGCAGGTAACTGGAATCAAGACTTCTTATGAATCTGCTGAAGGAATTTTAAAAAATACATTGCTGCTCTTTGCTTCATTGTTCCCCTTACTTTAATTTAATCACTGAATGATTTAGAGTTATATTGTCCAACCTGCTTCTCAAACTCTCCTCTATCACTACTGTTTGGGCACTTAAATTAGTGAGGGAATCCCCACTGTGGGTTTGAAGAGTGGGGTATGCTGAGGGAAACGATCACTTTGAGGATTATCACACGTACATTTGATCTCATTAAATCATGACAATATTTGGGCTGCACTATTCATATCCCTCCTTTACTGAGTTTACTCAGAGAAGTTAAGTAACTTGCCCAGTTACACAGCTAGTAATGCAGAGCTGAGGTTTGAACCAAGGTCTGTTCCACTCCAAAGTCTGTGCTTGTTCTTTTATACCAGATTGCCTCCCAGGGACAGGTTTTCGGGTTTGGGTGACAGACGAAAAAGATTCTTTTTTTTTTTATTATTTTTTAAAATATCAAGATCTCCTTTAATTAAAGCCCTATACCATCCCACTCATCTCATTAAGAGATGCATTTCCAATACATTTACTACTTTTTATTTTCAAATTAAGACTTTATAGTTTTAGAGCTATCTTAGGTTGACAACAAGATTGAGGGTAAGTTACAGCGATTTCCATATACCTTCTGCCCCCACGCATGCATCATTTGCCCCATTATCAACATCCCAGATTATTTTCTTTTAAATTTAGTTTTATTGAGGTATTACAATTTATACACAATTACAATTCACTCTTTTCAGGGATATAATTTGATGAATTTCAAGAAATGCGTATAGTCATTCACTAACATGCTAATCAAATATGGAATATTTTATCAATGTATCTGGCTTGAAGAATTAAAATCACATATGTTATACAATTATATATTATACATATATAATATTTTAAGTTCTCCAAAAAGTTCCTTTGTGCCACTCTATAGTCAAGCCCCTTTTTATACCCACCTCCCCCATGCCTTGGCAGCTAATGATCTGATTTCTGTCCCTCTAGCTTTGTCTTCTCTAGGATGTTATATAAATGACATCATGCCATATGAAGTCTTTTGAGCTTTCCTTCTTTCTCTTAGCATAGTGCTTTTGAGATTTATCCATGTTGTCGCATGTATATAGAGTTTGTTCTTTTTACTGCTGAGTAATGTTCTATCACATGGATGTCCTGTAATTTGTTTATCCATTTACCGGTTGATGGATATATGGATGTCCACTTTTGGCTTTTACAAATAAAGCTGTTTGAACATTCACTTACAGATCCTTGTTTGGATTTAGATTTTAATTTCTCTTGGGTAAATACCTAGGAATAGGATTGCTGGTAAGTATATGTTTAAATATATAAGATACTGCTAAACTGTTTCTCAAGACATTCAAGACAACTATTTTTCAAGCTGTACCATTATGCATTCCCATCTGCAAGGTATGAGAATTCCAGTTACTGCACAGTCTTACCACTGCTTGTATTATCTGTTTTAAAATATTTTAGCTACTGTAGTAGGTATGTGTGGCTTTAATTTTAATTTCTCTAAGGACTACTGATGTTGAGCATCTTTTCATGTGCTTATTTGCCATCTATATATCTTCACTGGTGAAGTGTGTTCAGATTTTTTCCCCTTTAAAAAAGTGAGTTATTTTATTCTTATTGAGTTGTAAGAATCCTGTATATATTGTGGATATAAGTCTTTTATTAAATCTATATTTTGCAAATATTTTCTCCGAAACCGTGCCTTATCTTTTTATTTTCTTAGCAGTGTCTTTGGGAGAGCAGAAGTTTTAAATTATGTCAAAAAATTTTCTGTTAAAATTTATGTATTTTGTCTTTTATCTAAAAATTTGCATAATCTAAGATCACAAAGATTTTCTCCTATGCTCTTTTTTCCAGAAATTTTAATGTTTTAGGTTCTATATTTGGGTCTTTGATCCATTTCAAGATTGCTTTTTAGTATGGCATGTGAAATAAGGGTCAAGGTTCTTTTTTTTTTTTTTAATTTTTTTTTAATGTTTTATATATTTCTAGGAGAGAGAGAGAGGGAGACAGCATGAGCAGGGGAGGGTCAGAGAGAGAGGGAGATACAGACTCTGAAAACAGGCTCCAGGTTCTGAGCTGGCAGTCAGCACAGAGTCCGACGCGGGGCTCGAACCCACGAACCGCGAGATCATGACCTAAGCGAAAGTCGGACGCTTAACCGACTAAGCCACCCAGGCGCCCCGGGTCAAGGTTCATTTATTTGTACTTGAATGTCCAGTTTTGCCATACCATTTATTGGAAATATTCTCTTTCATCCATTGAATAGGTTTGGCACTTCTGTTGTAAATAATTGGCTACGTGTGTGTCGGTCTATATCTGGACCCTATTCTGTTTCTGTTACATGTTTGCCTGTCTTTACACCAATACCATGTTGCCTTGACTACTAACTTAGTAGTAAATCTTGAAATCAGGTAGTGTGAGTCCTTCAGTCTTGTTTTTCAAAGTTGTGTTGCCTCTTCTAGGTCCTTTACATGTTCATTTATCATTTAGAATCAACTTGCCTATTTACAAAAAAAGCCTTTGATAGAGATTGTGCTAAATTTTTACAATCAATTAGACTAGGGCATTCACATATTAACAATATAGTAGTCCTCCCTTATCCTGGGGGGATACATTCCAAGACCTTCTATGGATGACTGAATCTGTGGATCGTACTGAGCCCCGTATATACTATTTTCTTCCTATACATACATACCTACAATAAAGTTTAATTTATGAATTGGGCACAGTAAGGCATTAACAGCAATAACTAGTGGTAAAATAGAAAAATGGTAACAATATCCTGTAATAAAAGTTATGTAAATGTGGTTTCTTTGTCTCTCAAAATATCTTAATGTATTGACTCACTCTTCCTCTTGTGATGATGAGAGATGATAAAATGCCTATGAAATGAGATGAAGTAAGGGGAGTGATGTAGGCTACTGTTGACCTTCTGACCATATGTCTGAAGGAGGATCACCTGCTTCTGGACCAAGGTTGATCATGGGTAACTGAAACTGCAGAAAGCAAAACTGAGATGGCAGGGGGAGACTACTGTACTAAATTTTCTGATCCATGAACACAGTGTATATCTCCACTTATTTTTGTCTTCTTTACTTTCACTTAGCAACATTTTGTAGTTCTCAGTGTATGATTCTTACAGATCTTTTGTTAGATTTATTCCTACATATTTCATAGTTTTTGATGCTCTTACAAATGTTTTTTTTAAGTCTAATTTCTAACAGTTTATTGCTGAAAAGGTTATTGATGAAAAAGGTTATTTGGAGGAGAGGTCCTTCATTGGTTTCTGAAAAACAGGGGCAGTAATTCCAGAAGATAACCTTGTGCCCTGGGCCGATATCTAGGGAGGTATTCAGGGTTCTCTTTAAGACTGTTCCTGCTTCACGAAACTTTACGTTCCATGATGGTAGATGTTACTCGTCTCTGTTCTTGGCACATAGCCTGGAGTCTAACAAAGGGTGGACAGTAGTAAAAGTTTTCATGAATGAAAAAGTAATATATACACATACACATACACATATGAATGAGTATCTATATGTATATTTTTAAAGATTTTATTTCTAGTTTTTAAGTATATTTATTTTAAGAGAGAGAGAAAGCACAAAAGTGAGTGCATGTGAGTGGGGAAGGGGGAAAAAGAGGGAGAGAGAGAATCCCAAGTAGGCTCCATGCTCAGTGCCAAGCCCAGTGTGGGGCCCAATCCCATGACCATGAGATCACAACCGGCGTCCATATTAAAAGTCAGATGCATGGGGCACCTGGGTGGCTCAGTCACTTAAGCGTCTGACTCGGCTGAGGTCATGATCTCTCGGTCTGTGAGCTCAAGCCCAGTGTCAGGCTTTATACTGACAGCTCAGAGCCTGGAGTCTGCTTAGGGTTCTCTGTCTCCCTCTAATTCTGTTCCTCCCCTGCTCAAGTGGTCTTTCTCTCTCTATCAAAAATAAATAAACATTAAAAAAAAGAGAGAAATGCTTAACTGATTGAGCCACCCAGGTGTCCCAGTTTTTATTTTAAAGTAATCCCTACACCCAACTTGGGACTCCAACTTACAAACCTGAGTTGCACATTCTACTGACTAAGACAGCCAGGCGCCCTGAAGGAGGTATATTTTTTAAAGAATAACCTCATCGAGAGACTCTTGAATGCTGAGAACAAACTGAGGACTGATGGGTGTGGGGGGGAGGAGGGGTGATGGGCATGGAGGAGGGCACTTGTGGGGATGAACACTGGGTGTTATATGGAAACCAATTTGACAATAAACTATTTGTAAAAAAACCTCATGGAGATTAGTATTGACCATTTCTATCAACCCTAGTTGTTTTCCAATACTGTCAGCATTCATATGTGTGTTTTTTGCATGAATTTAGTGAGGATTTATGCCCTACTTCATATTCTCCTTTGATCACTAATGAGATTGACCCTAGGACATTTGGTTCAGCCCACAGGTCTGGTGTGGAATGAATCTGGTTATTGTTCCTGGGGGTTTAGATAGGTTTTGAAGCATGGAGATAATCATAATAAAGAAATAGCACCCACCAGTAATAAACTAATAAACCATCATGCATGCATTAACTCATTAATTTATTAATTCATTCAACATACTTCCAATGAGAAGTCACTAATTGCCAGGCACAGGGCTTGGTGCTAAAGCCTCAGATGAATTGGTCCCTTCCTCAAAGTGGTCCATGTTCAGGGGAAAGGAGACACCTGTAAAAGGACAATTACAATGGACCATGTAAGTGCCATGCTGGAGGTATGGGTAGGGCACTCTGGGAACATGGAGAGGGATGAGGGATTGGGGAAAGCTTTCTTTAGGAGCTGACACCTGAGTTGACTCCAAGTCAGTTGGATATTGTCTCTGAGAGGCAACATCCAGAAATTGGTTTAAATAGCTGCAGGAGGAAACTGGCCCACAGCTTCTGTTGTGCTCTGTCCTTCCCTGGGCCATTGTCCTTATCAAAGGCCTTCATGATGACACAAGAAGGATTGTTTAAATACGATTTCCTCATGTTATAGGCAAAGCACTTTATATACATTATTTTATCCTCATAACAACCCTGGAAGTTCTAATGTTGGAGAAGATTCCATGTTGGAGATTCAGTGAGATTGAATGAGCCCAGGGTTTCACAGCTAAGTGGCAGCATGAAGATTTGTATCTAGGCCTGGCTGACTTAAAACCTGTACTTTTTGACCAGTGTACACTACTAACTCCACACTGATGATAATAGCAGATAATGATAACTCCCCTAATGTGAGCACTCAGAATATGCCAATCACTGGGCTCAGTGATGTACATTTATTATCTCCTAGGATTTACATAATCTTAGTTATCCCCACTTAACACATGAGAAATTGGATCTTGGGTTATGTCACCTACTCATTATGTACTAAGTTATCCATTTCTGCATTACAAACTACCTCACACCTTGGTGGCTTAACACAATGAAGGTTTATTATCTCCATGTTTCCATGGGCAGGAATCCGAGTGTCTCTGCTGAGTCATCCTGGCCTAGGGCTTCTTGTAAATTTGTAGTTGAGCTCTTTGTTAGGTCTGCAGCCCTCTCTCTCCAGGATTGTTTGTTTAGCAGGGGGAAGGCTGCGGGGTGGGGGAAATCTGATTCTAGGCTCACTGTCATAGTTGCTTGTAGGGCTCACTTCCTTATGCTGTCAGCCTCTCCCTAAATTGCCCACATGTCCTCATGATGTGGCAGCTGGTTACCCCCAGGATGTGCAGTTCTACACCAAGACAATGAGAGAGCATGCTCAAGACAGAAACTGTAGGCATTTTACAACCTGTTTTCCGAATGATGTCCCATCGCTTAGGCTGTATTTTATCTGCTGGGTGCAAGTCAGTAAGTCCAGCCCACACTCAAGGGAAGGTGAATTAAGTGACATCTTTTGAGTGGAAGAGTATCAAATAATTTGTTATGTATCTTTAAAGCACAGCTAGCAAATAGTAGATCTGAGATTCAAACCCAGGATGACTGATGCTAGACCTTGTGCTTTTAACTGTTCTATTATATTGCCTCCACATTTCACAAAAACATTTTTGCTGGGTACTGTGTAGAAAGAAACTCTCTCAATTCCTGCCCTTTGGAGTCTTTTAAGAAGTCCTCTGAGAAAGTAAGATAGAAATATGTAAGTGACCAAATAAGTGGAGGAAGAGAAATAAGGAGATAATTGGACTATAGGAATAGCCACAGGAATTGCAAGGGCAGGCTGGTCTGTGCTTTCATGAATTCAGCCCAGATAGGCTTTCTGACAGAGCAGTCTTTGAGAAACAAAGTGGTAGAGAGAGATTTGTCCTGTTGCCAGCAATTCTCAGCAGCAAACCTGTTTGCAGCCAAGCCCCTTCCCCTAAAAAAATAGGACTCTGCCTTGAGATAGCTGTAGAGGCAAACGAGGGTGTTTCTTCCTGAGCCACATATGTACAGATCATACACATTCAAGCTGGAACAGCTAATAGCATCATCTGGGCTCCCACACACTCACCGCCCAGTCCTTCCCCAAAGCTGAGTTGCTATGGACAACCAGAGGCTGTCTCCCAGTCACTCAGAAACACTCCTACGTTACCCTGTTTCACAGATGGCAGCAGAGAACTGAGTTCCCAGCAAGATGCAAATGAACCTTTGGAGAGGTACTGAGCCTGGCACTTTGCACTGTCATTTCAGTTCAAGTGACATCTCTATTCAGCAGTTTAAAAATGACACTGAAAAGCCATTTGGGCCAGAAGTAGGCAGCTTCTTCCCGTTTTGGTCTGTCCTGCTTTCAATAGATGGTGTTGGAGATAGGCTGTTGGCAGGGTAGGTAGGATAACTTCTCACCTGGGCCAGGCCCCTGGGTGGGCGCTGTTCCTCTTACATCTTGATCCTTCACATAGACCCTGGCCACACCTAGAAAACACCCTGGGACCCTCAAAAAGTCCCATCATCACCCTGGAATTAGTGGTGTTCACTCTTCAGTTCACAGATCATGTAAGTGTCCTTTTCTACCATTTATTGGGAGTCTGTTTTTTTAACAACTGCTGTAAACAATAGTAGTGATGTTGATGTTGATCAAATACTAGCAGCTAATATTTAGTGTATACAATTTACCAAGTTCTGTGATAAGTGCTTTATGACATTTAAGGCTCCCAACCTTCACGAGAGAAACATCCTACTATGTTGATGTTACAGGTAATAGAAGTGAGGTTTGGCAAGGCTAAATGTCTTGCCCATGGTCACACAGCTATTTAGTGACTGGGCTCCTATTTGAGCCCAGATGTGCAGGACTCCAAAGTCCATATTCTCACTTCTGTCTTCCCTGGGTCTTGCTTTCACATTGCTGCTTCTCCAACTTCCATTGTCTCTGCACTTTGACTGTCGGTCCTTGCCTAGAGCATCTGTTGCTCAGGAACCTGCTGGGACACGTCTTCTGCCTCAACCTCAACGTGCTCCTCGGATGAATTGGTGTTAGCCCTGCGGCCCCACGCACCAGGGTAAGAGAGAGTCTCGCTTCCTGCCCTGGCCCGAGGGACCGACTGGCTGGGCCTGCCTTCTGCCCAGCTCACCGGTCATGGAACAGAGTTTGGACACACACTCCACCCCTGCCTGATGAAAAAAGTGTACAGACCCCAGGTTATTCCTCCCACCCTACTAGAGTCTGACGACTTAGAGGTTAGGGTCCTGACTCACAAGTGAGCCAGAAGACTCTGCTCTGTTCACCTAATGTACCTCTTCCTGGCTTGTCCCGGGTACCTCCTGGTTCTCACACAGAGTGGTTGTCATACTGTGAGGAGGGACTACCATGCCTTCGCTGCCCCAATCATGCTGCTAGATGGTTTATTTATATCTAAATATATCTAAATATTTATTTGGGTATATATTTTTTCTATATAACTTTTTTGTATATTTATTTAAAAACCATCTTGGTAGGCTGGGAGTGAAATTTTCTTCCTAAGGAATCATCAAGTAGTCTTTCCGTGGTCTCACTAAGTTCCCTAAATGGCCATTTGGACATTCCACAATGACACTGTTTTCCTTGGGAGTTGTCCAAGAGCCATGCTACCCACAGTTGAGATCTGGCTTACCTGTATCTCGTCAAGCAGAACTCTCAATCCATCAGAACTTCTGCAGCCTTCAACGCAGTAACAGATGAGACTTGGGGTTAAGACCCTGCAGTGGCCTGCGATACTCCCAAATACAGTGCCGTCCTTGAACGTGATTAAATTATACTTGGTCTAGCATAATTGTTAGCCTGGAACCAGTTCTTTATTGTGACTCCCTTATGACTCGTGGTAGACCTTCCTCAGGTTTACCTTAAAGGATACCTGTTAAAAATAATGATCATAAATGGGCTGATTTGCTTCACTAGTTTCTATTATAGGCATTACAAATCTTTCGGACTTAGGGGTGTTGGAGAAAGAAAGAAATATGCCTGTTGAACATTGTGGGGCTGAATTTTTCTGGAAATGTAAAATGAGGGCTTGTAGGAGAGAACTGTTTAAATGTCTTCATGCCCTGACATTGTATGATCTTCCTAAGTAGCTAGAGGTTTATAATTTTAAAGATGTAATGCATGTAGACTTGGAGAATACTCATTTTTGTCTAATTGGTTGCTAGGATCAGGTATCTATGGAAACAACCAACCATTAGTATTCAAGATAGGAAATTTATTTCTTTTACTCTGCATGATCACACAGTGAGTATAGTATTCCTTGTATGATGGCCTCTTGCAAAGCCTGCATAGAAATTGGCTTTTTTAGGCCTCTGAAAGAAGCAGAAAGTGCATTTCCTCCTTGAGCCATCTCCACATTTTCAGAAACCAGTGGTCCTGCTCCACACAACCTCATAATTACTCTTCCCAGATTATTGTATAAGGTTTGAATGTTAAAAGTTGTCCCTCAACAGTGGCTTTATGAGCTCAAAAGCAAATTCATTTTGAAAACCTTGTCCTGTATTACTATGGTCTTTCTACTCGGGTTTTACCTTCACATTGAAAGTTTTGCATTTGTATAATACTGTTTCTGTGTAACTGTGACAATTCTCAAGAGACGTGTGCTGGATTTTTCTCCAGTAAGAATGTACCTCCCTACTCCTGGTGTAAGATGGTTTCTGGGGCATGGTGAGGTTCCTTGAAAGCTTTGCCCATTTTTTTTTTTTTTTACAGGGAAAGCCTGATAACTTGTACAAAGAATAAACTGTCTTTCTTCTGGTAGTTGAATGAAAAGACGGGAAAAACTCTATTTTTCTCCCTTTATTTCTTTTCTTCTCAAATTGTATGCCCAGAATTTTAATATGGTGGCTAACATATATTAACCCCAGCAAGTAACATTCTGGATTGTGTATTTTCTTCCATTTAACTTTGTATTCTTTTTAAATTTGGTTTCTTACATATGCTCCTTGCCATTCATTCATTTCTTATTCCAAATAAATATCTGAGTCCTACTTTTACCTGACACCAGAAGGCCCTAAGGTTATCTTGGTGACTGAGACAGATAGATTTTTTGCCCTGGCTAGGCTCACTGTCTAGGCAGGGAGACAAGGTCACTAGGTAGTTAGAGCACAGTGTGGGCCAGTTTTAATGAGAGAACACAGGGCGTGTGTGATCTCAGAGAAAGGACATTAACTCAGCTTTGAGATCAGAGAGGTCTTTTTGGAGAAGGTGACACATAAACTGAAACCTGAAAATATAGAGCAGAAGGATAAGGAATGGGGGAGAATGTTTCAAGGAGAGGGAATGGAAGGTGTTGAGTGCCTGAGGTCACTGCAGGAAGAAAATTAAAACCTGGTTTTATTCTCACCCAGTCTCCAGAACCAGATTTCATGGAAAAACATTGCAGTATTGTGCCTCGTTTTAGCCTTACCAACTCAAAACTAGAAGGACAGTGCAAGTTCTAGGCATGTTTAAGAATGTACAGTGAGTCTTTGGGCCCTGGAGGAATAAGGTGGACATTGTCTGAAGCTTGCCAAGAGGCTATGTTCCTTAACTCCCCCTTAGACTCGTCGTGGATGCCTTTCTAAGCAAAGAATTACAGATGGGAAATAATGTCAAATTCAGGTTTTCTCTGAAGAGGGCTGCTCTGGTTACAGAGCAGTGGACCCTCTGAGCTGTGTCATGGAGAGTCGAATGTAGAATGTTTATTTCCAGAAACAGTAGCAGCAGCTCTAAGCTTGCACTGGGTGTCTTGGGTTCCTTTGGAATGTCCCAGAAGTCAGAACTGAGTTCTGAGTTGTTGAACATTGGTTACCCACATTTGATCACATACAGCTGTGACCACCCACATGGGCAGTGGGTGAGAGCCTGAATCTGGGACCTTGGGACATAAATACTTGATGAGCAATAGCAGTCAGCCCTAGTTCTGGTTCCTTATATGATAGATGCTGTTCACCTGAGACATGTACTCCTGTGAGCTCACGTGGATTTTGATCATTACTCCTCTCCCCATACATATGTAGTGGAGAAATAAAAGCACTATGGTAATTCATAATGGCAAAAATTGTTAATGGAACAACATCAGCAAATGCCTGTGGTCCAAAGGTTAAAACACTGGTTATTAAAGTATGAATCTTGGAACAGCAGCATCACCGTCAACCAGGAACTTGTTATGCACAGTCTCTGTCTCACTCCAGACCTGCTGAATCAGCAACTCTGGCAGGGAGGTCCCAGAAGCTTGTGTTTTAACAACCCTCAAGGAGATAGTGATGCATACTGAAGTTTGAGAACCTCTGGAGTATGTAATATAAGCCGTAGGTAATGAGAATGTCCTGTAATCCTATTGATGGGCTACCTGTGACTTCTACCCCTTACTCGCCATGTAAGAAGGCCTATTAGAATAACAGTGAGAGTGATGTTGTTATGGAGACAACCATGAATTTGTACCAGTTTATTAAAATATATACGCGATTGTTAACTTTGCTACTTTATTTTTTAGTAATTAATACAATTTGACCAAAGTCACAACAATAGAGATACCACAGTTAACTGCTCCAGGTCTCATACTGTAGCCAAACAGTGGCTTTCATTTGTGTTTTTGTTTTTGTTTCTGTTTTTTTCTTTCCTGACTATACCCCACACTAACAAATCTGTTTCAATTGTGATCCGGGAGACACATACATGTGTGTATAATCATGCCAACTGCTTCACGAAATAACACCCTTCCTATATTTTCTGTGCTGCTCTATGAAAAGTATGTTGGTTGCATTCCATAAAATTCATCTCCTGACCCACCAATGAAAAGTGACCTGCAGACGTAATGAGCTGTCTTTGCGTGGACCTTGTCTCTGGAGCAGGAGAGGTGTGGGACTGCCTTCACCTCTCTGTCAGGTAGACTTGATTTTCAATCTCTGTTCTGCCACTCACAGCTGTGTGACCTTGGGCAATTTATTTATGTTTTCTGAGCTTTCATTTCCTTATTTGTGAATATAGACAACATCTACCTCATAGAGTTAATGTGACAAGTAAATGACCAGATATTTCGCACAATGACTGGCTACTATCTTACTTGTGGAGATAATATTGTTAGCATTTTTCAGAATGTCATCAGTTAAATACATTTCTATGATAACTACCCCAAAGCAGTTTCACAATTTTGTCCCGGACTGCAATGACTAAATGCTCCCCTGTACTCTGTGTATTCAGAAGTATTTTTGAAGTAATTTTAGTTTAACATTTATCCAAGTTCTGCGCTCCATTCCAAAATATATTCAAGTTTATATATGCATTTTGGAATATTTTGTTTTGATTAAAAAATTGAGTCCTTTGGCTAAAATCCCTGAGGGCACTGAGGTTGTAGAAGATGTCCTGAGTGGCTACACATACCACCAACATGGCCCTGAGCACAAGTCTTTGTGAAGGGTTGACCTTACAGTTGTGTTCATTAGGACTGACTTTTCAAGAAAAGTCTATCTGTTTGTGATTTAGAGTAACATCTTCATGTATGTAACTCTGTCATCAGTGGGCATGTCATATCACTCATGGACCCTGGGCAGTTGGCATGTGGAAGTGCCAGGGATTGATCATTCATGAATCCACATGTTGGGGGAGACCCAGCCAATGTCTATTTGTCTTTCTGGAGGTCATGATTGTGGTTGGTGGCCAGGCACCCAAGGCGATCCGCAGCGTGGAATGCTATGATTTTGAAGAGGACCGGTGGGACCAGATAGCTGAGCTTCCCTCCAGGAGATGCAGAGCAGGTAAGCAGCCTGCCTTTCCCCAGCCTGTCTCTGCGTCTTGCTGGAAATCCTGAGTTCTCCTTGTTTCCACAAGCATCTGTGTATTACAGACTCTCTTCCTTTACTTTCCTCACTTGCCCAGTTTCTGGCTACCCTTTTTGGGATCAGTTCTCATGTGCTTAGTACTTCAAGCTAGTACAACTATTTGCTTGAATCAAACACCCTTGGAAAAGCATACATGAATAGAAATCCAGTGAGTCCCACAGTGACTTCCTGTTCTCTTAAGTTGGAGATCACTTTCTGTGGTGAATTATTCATGTGACTTCCTGGCTCCCCCATTGTCACTCATCAGAACGAGTGATGGGCTGCCTGAGATGACCTTGATGCCTTGGTTTCCTTTGCCTCAGGTGTGGTGTTCATGGCCGGTCACGTGTATGCTGTGGGCGGATTTAACGGCTCACTGCGTGTGCGGACGGTGGATGTGTATGATGGTGTGAAGGACCAGTGGACGTCCATCGCCAGCATGCAGGAGCGCCGGAGCACTCTAGGCGCGGCCGTGCTCAATGACCTGCTCTATGCCGTGGGGGGCTTTGATGGCAGTACTGGTAGGTCCAGGATGTGGTCCCTGTTCCTCCTAGCCTGGGACATGCCCTTAGTGCAACCCTGGTTTCCTCAGCCATTTCTTGGGCCAAACTTCTGCCCATCCACAGTTACCTCAACAGCATACTCATCCTTCCTCATCCCCTACCTTGTTTGTCAGAGCCAGGCCCTCCTACACATGGAATCTATAACTGCCCACGTGTATGGTATCATTTCTAGGGTTCTCGGAAGGATGCTGCACTCAGAAGGAGTGCAGTCCTTTCCGTTGTTTGGGAACTCACTTGAGCCAAAAGACGAGACTTAGAATGACAGCATGCTCAGCTGGAGGGCGTCTCAAGACTGTCAGAGCCCTCTGCTGGACGGACTCGGGAGCTGGGGTTCAGCCGTGGAAGAGACCTGGCTCAGGCTGGCATTGCCCTTTCTTTTATTCTTATTGTTTTATTTTTTATTTTTTTATAGTTTATTGTCAGGTTGGTTTCCATATAACACCCAGTGCTCATCCCCACAAGTGCCCTCCTCCATGCCAGTCAACCCCCTTGCCTTCTTGCTCACCGCCCCTCAGCCCTCAGTTTGTTCTCAGCATTCAAGAGTCTCTCATGGTTTGTCTCCCTCCCTTTCCCCAACCATTTTTCCCCTTCTTCCCATTGCCCTTTCTACTGCCCCACGAAGCTTTGCCAGGCTATGCCACTGCAGGAGCGTTCCTTTGCTCCTGGCTTCTGTGTTGCTTTTGGGTTCAAATCAGAACCTACAAGTAGACGTGAACCTGGAGAGATTATCTCACCTCTCCTGTACCTCCAGGTCGATATCTCTGTAGACAGTAACTCTGTTACACTGAAATGCCCCCAGAGATGTGAAAAACAATATTTTTTACTTTTCTGAACTTTTCATTTGTGTCCAGTTGGTAACCATTCCATTTCTTTTCGCCTCACTTATGAAATTCTAGGGTCTATGTCCCCTTCAGAGGCTGCCTCTAGTAGGTAGGACCTTAGAAGAAAGACAAAAAAAGAGAGTGGGGCATTGTTTCTTTCAGAAATTGCTTTTGGCTAACTAGAAAAGCCTCACTAAACTGTGGCTTAAACAAATGAGAGATCCTGTTTTACCCATGAAGGAAGATGTCCAGGAGATGGCGATTGCTAAGTTCATCTACTTGCTCAAGAATATTGGGGCCGAGTTCTTTAAATGTCTCCTGGCTGTGCCCTTCTGATCATAAGATGGCTGTTACAGCTCTAGTTGGCACATTTGTGTTCCAGGTAGCAACAAGCAAGTTGGTGTAGGAAAACAAAGCCTATTTCAGAAATGCCCATCAGATTTCTACTGAGGCCTTTTTCACTGAGTTACCCCCTAGTAGTTCTGGGAAGCTGAGTTTTCAGCTTTCTAGCTTCTTATGTAGAGGAAGAGAAGAGAAAAGAAGGTGTTCAAGTGAGGCAACCTCAGGTTTTTTTACTCCATTCAGTAGATGTAATGAGTTACATTTGCAGGGCAGTTCCATTGTATCCCTGTGTCCTCTCGTGACCCACCGTGAGTCAGGCCTCAGTGGTCCTTTCAGGTAGATATACTGTGAACATGCATCAGGGAGGTGCCCCAGGTTGCATGGCAAGGTAGAGGTGGTACTCAGTCATACCCCCAGGTTTCCGACCTTCCTCCAGCCTCACACCAGATGAGGCCTCGCCTCTTCTCATGAATAGAAATCTCATGAGTCTCTGGTCTCTCAGGCCTAGCATCGGTGGAAGCCTACAGCTACAAGACCAATGAGTGGTTCTTCGTGGCCCCAATGAACACGCGGCGGAGCAGCGTGGGTGTAGGTGTCGTGGAGGGTAAGAAACACCATTGGGCAGCAGCCTGTCCCTGCCCCTGCCCAGGTCTTGTCCCAACACCCTGGCTCTATTCCTTCCATCACTGCTGAGTCAGGTTCGAGTATCCTGATGGAACAGATGAGGAAAGTTGAGGTGCAGATGGTTGCAGCTACTGGCTCAAGGCTAGCAGGTGACCAGCTGTGTTGGGAGGAGTAAGCAGAGCCTAAGAGGAAACACCAGCTGTTGCTTTGTCCGCTTGTCACCAGTTGTGTTATAGGTTGAGGAATCTAGAGTCAACATAGAATGTAGGAGCATAATGTGGTGGGGGTGAGAGTTCATTTTGTTTAATTAGTTTGGGCCTCCTATTTATATGTTCAACATGAACACATTAACAGAGCCTCAAGTGAGGTGGGCATGTCTTCCCAGGTCTGATTACTGTCACTGCAGGAGAGGTTGGTAGCAGAGTCCCGCTCAAGTCAGGAAAGGTGTGTGGAGTGGGGCAGGTGGGAGTAGTGAGGTCTGGGGCCCAGTTAGACAGGGCTCTGTAGTTTATAAATGGCTGTTTTATATACAAATTTTGTTCCCAAAACCCTTTAGAAGGAGATAGGCAGGGTTTAGATTCTCTCCATTGTCCAGATGGGGAAAAGAAGTGCCAGAGGGGCAAGTAACGTGCCTTGACATTAGTAAATAGCACACCTGGTCCTTGACTCCTAACTCCGTGCCTTTCCATTGTGCTACACTCTTTCAGACCATTAGAAAATGCTAATTAGGGATTTTATAAATACATGTGAATTCAATGTTTTAAAGCATAGAGTGTTATTTGGAAAAAAATGTTATACTTTATAGGATGACACTGATTCATTAATCTCTCCTAAAGTGGGAATAGAGCTGGAATATCTGTGCATTTAGACATGTGTATAGGCATTTTCTCCCACTCCCTCCCTCCCCTCCCCCCTTTCTCTCTCTCCTGTGCATCCACAGGAACACACTTACTTGCTCTGGGGAGAGTCTAATGTGCAGTGATTAGACAGATATTAATAGAAATATTCTTCTCTCTCACTGTATTTCTTGGTTTGTACAAGTATTGCATAAATTTTCATTTAGAAGTATATTATTCTAATGTACTAAATCAGTCATTTTGGTGAGTGAAAGGATTTTGTCCTCCTATCAAGATAAATTGTTTCTTGCAATCTCATCCTCCTGGTGGAACAGAAGTTGATTTGTCTGCCAAATGTAAGTGCTTTGTCTAGCCACCTTCCCATTTCCCCCCTTGTTCCTCAGCCAGGAATATCAAACAATAGAGTAGGGGTTAAAAATAGCAAGTCCCTGTTAATAGACTCAAGGAGAAACCTTGAGTGGGTATTTTTTCAGCTGATGCAAGGTTAGGATGGTTGATGGGGGTTAGAGAAGTTGCCTTCATGGTAGTGATTTGAAATACTCCCCTTGACAAGGGCTTGTCTGAGCATGTTCTGTGTGTGGAGAAAGTGCTGTCTTGTAGCGTGCCTGTTGACATGCAGGTCAGCCTGGGAATTTGTTGATCTTGTCCATTCTGAATTTGAAGCTCTTTGGCTGTGGGTCACCTTGGGGCAGCAGAGCGCCCTCCTCACAGCTTTGGTGAGAATGTTTCAGGAGGATCATAAGGAGCCTCTGCTTTACTGTGGCCTTGGAGATGGGGCTCTCCACACTGTCATTGTACTCGCCTCCTTCTCCCTGTCCCCTATCATGGCTCTCTGGTCTGAATGACCCCTGGGGTTGCCATCGAGAGCTCCTCATCTCATCCACACCCCAGGCCTTCCTGCTCCCCGAGTGACTTAGGTTTTGGCGAGCATAGGGCACATGGGTGGGCAGGTTGTTGCATCTTGGCCAGCATATGTCATGGGAGCAGCCTGGACCCTGGAAGTGCTCCCGGGTCAGGAATCCATGCTGTGGCTTAGGTGAGGGCAGAACTGGGAAGGAGGTGTCCTTTCTTTTAGAAGGGCCCCTGGAAAGGACTCTAGGCAGAAAACAAAACCAGCCTCAATGATAGAAGAATAAATAATTTAAAAAAATTTAATGTTTATTTTTGAGAGAGAGACAGAGCATGAGCAGTGGAGGAACAGAGGGGTGGGGACACAGAATCTGAAGCAGGCTCCAGGCTCCTAGTTGTTAGCACAGAGCCCGACGCGGGGCTCGATCTCACGAAGCACAAGACCATGACCTGAACCGATGTCAGATGCTTACCCAGCTGAACCAGCCAGGTGCCCCAATAATTTTACATTTGATATGACAGCACAGTTTGAGCCTCTTTCGAACTTAAAAATATTGCACACTTCCAAATAATAGTTGTATTTTTGGTATTTCTCCCTTAGGAAAGCACAAAATGACAAAAAAAAACCCCTCATTTTATTAATAACTCTATTGAGTGGATTTGCATCTGGAGATGTTTATTTAGTCTACAGTTAGTGTTTGAGATCCTTATTATAACTCCATTGTTCCCGATAGCTCTGAGGCCAGGTTGAGGTAGGACTCCCCCTACCACACACATACACACACACATACACACAGAAGGGAGGGAGAGAGAGGAGAGAGAGTCCATGTTTGAATCTCTGCTCTAGGGAGAGCTCAAATGCTGATTTCCAGCCCCTTGTCCAGCCTCACATGTCCAGCTCCAGGCAGAAATGATGCCTTTATTTTATTTTATTTTTTTATTTTTTTAAATGTTTTATTTATTTCTGAGAGAGAGAGAGA
The DNA here is from genome assembly GCF_003009895.1 of Hyaena hyaena. Lineage (NCBI taxonomy): Eukaryota > Metazoa > Chordata > Mammalia > Carnivora > Hyaenidae > Hyaena > Hyaena hyaena. The sequence continues at coordinate 58,822 of NW_024081356.1, read as the reverse complement.
GAGAGAGACAGTATGAGCAAGGGAGGGTCAGAGAGAGAGGGAGACACAGAATCTGAAACAGGCTCCAGGCTCTGAACTATCTGTCAGCACAGAGCCTGACGTGGGGCTTGAACCCGCGAACCATGAGATCATGACCTGAGCCGAAGTCGGAGGCTTAAACGACTGAGCCACCCAGGTGCCCCAGAAATGATGCCTTTAGATAGGAGCTTATGGTATTTTTATTTTAAAAATGGCTAATGGTGTTTCAGGGATCTTGCACATGGCTCAAAGATCACAAGGGAGCCTATGAATGAATTCCAGCCACCCCAGCACAGGGCGTACACACAGTGCTGCATCCACATGCTCCATTTGCTGGAATTGTGGATGGAGCACACACAGTATGGTCAAGTCAGGGTTTGTATTCTCACTGAAGTATATTTTCCCATGTTTGTTTTGTGTGCTGTTGTAAGCCATTAGCCAAAAAGCCAACCTGTCTGCCTGTGGCTGAGCCCCGCTAGCTTTTTATTTCTCTAGTGCCTTATTCTGGAAAAGATACAATATAGTTTGCTAGCAAGAGTATGCTGAGTCCAGTGGTGCCAGGCCATAGGTTTGCATTGGGTATTTATTTAGGGTGCTTATTTAGAAAGGTGCTCTGTAGTGCTTTAAGTAGCCTCATGGCTTAAGAGGAAGTAGAAGGCAGAAATGTGAAGAATGCATAGTCTGGTTTGTGGTCCCTTTGGAGGAAAGCACCCCTGAACTCACATGGAGGTGAAGGTGCCCCGGTAGGTTAATGATGGAGCTTCAGCCAAGCTCCAGTTCTGTGCCAATGTCCCTGTCACCACCCTCAGCCACTTTGTCTGTTCCAGGGAAGCTATATGCTGTCGGGGGTTATGATGGGGCTTCCCGCCAGTGCCTGAGCACCGTGGAGCAGTACAACCCGGCAACCAATGAGTGGACATATGTGGCGGACATGAGCACCCGCCGCAGTGGCGCAGGTATGAGGGAGCCTCGGGGGGCTGGCTCTGTCTGATCTGCTCCCAGGTGGGTCCCAAGACCAACAGTTGAACATTCTACCTTATTTCACCTTCCTGTTCTTTCCTTTTAACATCTGTATTCTCACTAGCACCTTTCCAGCTCGACAAAAGCACTTCCAAATTAACCTCTCCCAGGGGATATTCTCCTCACCATCACCCCTTCCATTCCTGTGGAAGTCACTGCATCCCTGGAAAGTGAAGGCTCGCTGTGTGCCAGGTGCCATCCTAAAAAGCACCGCCTGTACTTCAGTTTATTTAGTCCTCGCCACTGTCCCCCAAAAGGTAGACACAACATAAATTCCACTTAACACAAAGTAAGTTGACCAAGGGGTGAGTGATTTGCTTAAGGTCATATAACTGGTAGGGTCAGGATTCCCACTCGCTTCACCCGTTTGGTCCTTCCTCTAACCCCTTGTCTCTGGCAACTATCAGTCTGTTCTCTGTATTATGGGCTTTTTTTTTTTAACTCCACATATAAGTGGACATCATATGTTATTTGTCTTTGTCCTCTTTTACTTAGCATAATGTCCTCAAAGTCTTTCTTTTTTGTGTATTTTTTTCTTTATTTTTGAAGACTGAATTGTGATCTCACTTTATAGTACCAAACACATGACCACTTGCTCAGCATTCCTTAATGCAATTTAATATTCAGAAACCTTTGTGTGCTCACTAGTTAGAAAAGAAAAAGATGTATGGTCCCATTTAAGAAGCATTTGTATGTGGAATGCTATTTTTTTACATTTATTTATTTATTTAATTTTTAAAAAATGGATTTATATTTATTTTTGTTTTGGTAAAATAAAACTATACATTTTAGGCTAAAAATTCAGAAAATGGAGCAATTTTAGGGAATTTGCCTTTTTTTTTTTTTACAAATAGTTTATTGTCAGGTTGGTTTCCATATAATACCCGTTAAATTATATCCATTTTTTTTTGAGAGACAGAGTGAGATAGAATGTGAGGGGAGGAGGAGCAGAGAGACAAGGAGACGCAGAATCTGAAGTAGGCTCCAGTCTCTGAGCAGACGTTCAGCACAGAGCCTGATGCAGGGCTGGAACCCATGAACTGTGAGATCATGACCTGAGCTGAAGTTGGACACGTAACCAACTGAGCCACCTAGGTGCCCCTGTGGAATGCTATTTTAAGTAAGCTTGTCTCTGCTGATTCTGACAAGTTGGCTCTCCCTGAACATGGAGCAAATGCCTGAAAGTCAGGAGGCCTATGCTTCCGTGCTGTGTCTGCTCAAACTTGCCATTTGACCTTGAACAAGCCCCTACCCCTTTCTGGCTCCTAAGTCTTCAGATGTGAAATGAGTGGGCTGCAGTAGTTGTTCTTCAGGAGCCAGTTCACTTCACACATGTCATGGTTCCTCTCCCTTCCTAGAGGTCTTTTATTAATTTTGGTTCAGAGAATCTTGGTAGAGCCTTGTTTGTACTTCCTAGGAATCCTCTGTGACTTTAAGTGTGAGAGTAAGTTCAAAGCTCAAGGACGTAGGGACAGCTCAGGAGGAGTGGAGTGGCACCGAGACATGGGGCTGCTTTTCAAAAAACAATTTTTTTTAATGTTTTATTTATTTCTGAGAGAGAGAGAGACAGTGGGAGCAGGGGAGGGTCAGAGAGAGAGGGAGACACAGAATCCGAAACAGGCTCCAGGCTCTGAGCTGGCTGTCAGCAGAGAGCCCGACGCGGGGCTTGAACCCATGAACCGTGAGATCATGACCTGAGCTGAAGTTGGACGCTTAACTGACTGAGCCACCCAGGCGCCCCAACATGGGGCTGCTTTTAGGATCGTCTCAAGCAGCAAGTGTGGAGGGGCAGGCCCAGGTGGAGCCCCAGCACAGAGCAGCCTCCTCTGCCAGAGATCTGCCTCTGGAGGCAAACCTCTCTGTCTCTGCCAAGCTGCTTAGGTCTTGTTGCTGTGGGGAGTTCCTGGGGCTGCTCTGGCCCTGGATGGTGGTGACTGTACCGCCCATGGCCCTGGACGACCTCAATTTAGGGAATGCTCCCTCTCCCAGAGGTGGACTCTTAACTCAAGTTACTGTCAGAGCCCTGGCCTCAGGTCAGCTTTTGTTACATGCTTCATATCCCTAAGATTTGGGGAAGTCTCACCTCTGGAGTTGAGAATCTGCATACTTGTCACACTGGGTGTTTTGGTGGCTGAAGAACCGAAGACTCTGGCCCCTGGCTGCCTCTGGCCCTTTGAAGTGCCAAGAGCCACAGTGGTTTTAGGTCCAGGAGACCTCAGCATGAACATTTGTGAAGGAGGCTGCAGAAGGGCAGAGGAGACCCTGAGTACCTGGAATGCTGCTTGCTTTTTCAGTAGGGTGTGAGCGATGCTAACAGTTGGTTGGAGGGTAGAGAGGCCATCTCTGGGACCCAGGCTCTGCTGGTTCCTGCTGGGCATGGGAGAGGGGCAGATGAGGCTGCTTTAGAGCACACTGAATTTCATTACACCCGGTCCATTAGATAGCCACTGTTGATACAACACCACCATCTGCTGTTAGTTTAGGGCAACTGTGAGGAACCACCAGCATACCAGCATAATTGCTGGATGGGGTTTTACATATTTTGTCATTCAAACAAGGACCTAGTACCATCAGGCACAGGGAAACAGATGGAATAAGACAGGGTCCTTACCCATGTGAAGTTTGTATCCTAGAAATTGAGTCTTTGGGTCTGACATGTATGCATATCCAGTCATCTGAGGTTCATTTTCTGAGTCCTAGCTAGTGCCTCTAGGAGCAAGGCCCTGGAATCTATCTTTTCAAAATCTCCCCACCTGATGGAGATACGTCCTGTGATGGGGTGGATTAGCACGTGTGCCACATCACTTTGCAAATGGCAGAACTGAGGCCTGGAAAGGGAGGTTTGACCCAGCAGCAAGTTAGAGACACAGGTCCAGACCCCACGTGTTCCGGACACCAGGTCTGTTGCTCTTTCTAACCCCCTTCCTTCTATGACCTGCACTGAAGAATTTTAGAAGGTGACTCTGAATCCCATGCATGATGCCATGCTAGAAGCCCTCTCAGGACTGTCAACATCAGGAATGACATAATGCCCGTATATAAGCCAAGAGGAGAGTACGTGGTAGAAAAAACAGGCTCTGCCTCAGGGACGCAGGGAGGTCGGCGCTGTAACGATGGCAATGCACTTGCTGCACAGCTAGTTGCCAGTTTTAACTCCTCTGACTCAACTAATAGAATTGAAGGCTGAGGAATACAAGTAGGAAGACTTGGCAACCCAGGCCAATGGGAGGACAAATGTCATTTTACCATCTGGAGATAACTGCTTCTAATGCTTTGGAGGGTTTCTTTCTTTCAGTCTTTTTTTTTTTTTTTTTTGGTGTATGAACTCTCTCTCCCCATTTTATGAATACATAGTCACCTACATGTTACATATATATGTATACTTATGACTGTGCTCTGCCTTTCAGGGGTCGGCGTCCTCAGTGGACAGCTGTATGCCACAGGTGGGCATGATGGACCCCTGGTGAGGAAAAGCGTTGAAGTTTACGATCCCGGAACAAACACCTGGAAGCAGGTGGCAGACATGAACATGTGCAGGCGCAACGCAGGTAATATGACCACTCTTTCTTTCTGCCCTTGTGGTGTTTGGGGGCAAACACTAGCTCTAAAAGCAAAGCAGAGGGGAGAGACTCCTAGAACCTGGGCCCGAGCTTGTACTTGAAATGGGAGTATCCCTTTGCCAGGTAGGCTCTGGGCTAGGAGAGGGAACAGCTGGGGCCACAAAAACTGGCCACAGGGTCCCCTATATAGATGCAGGAGGTTCTTCCTCTTGCAGCAAAGGGTGATTACTTTGTGCACACATAGACACAGACCCAGAAAAGCCCTCTGAGTGCCATTGAAGCCCCCTGTCCAATGGCCCTGTTAGGCAGCTAAGTACAGGGCTGTGTGGACATGGTCAGGCAATGATGCTTGCTTCTATCTTTTCTTTGCCAACACCTGGTTCTGAAAGCCCCTCACTTCCCACTTGAAACCCATCTCCTTCCTTTTAGTGAGGATAAGTCCCCGTATTCATTCTCTGGTGGGAACACTTCCCATACTCCTTGCTTTGTACTTCCTGTCTCTCTGTCCCTTCCCCTTTTCCTTCCTGTAGGAATGACTTCTCTTAGAGCGTTTAGATTTTTTATTCCGGAAGGCTGACATCCCTATTAAACTATTTTCCTTTGACAACTTTGTCCTCTGGGTTGGGTCCTATGTTGGTATATCTTATTTTATGCCTCTTTACTCTATGAAAGTGTCGACTTAGCTTAGCTTCCCAGACTGGAAAGACAACTAGGTGACTTTCTGGCAGATTTATTTCCTTTATATCAAGTTACCTGTTTGCTAAACTCATTTGTAGCTCACATGTTGAAAGTGTAAACAGAAGGGAGTTTATTAATTTGCCCATCGCCTAAGCCTACCATGATATATAACTTGGCATTTGACTTTAAACCATATGAGTAAGGGATTACAGACACTTGAGGGATTACCTAACACAGCTAGTGTACCTCAAATCCAAGAATTAATTTTAGATGTAGATGTGTGTGTATGTACACATTTATATACAGACATTTCTGTTCTTTAATAGCACAAGCAGAATCACACTGTAATGCTGTTTTATAACCTCCTTTTCCAATCCATTTTACAATCTTCCATGAATATCTTATTATAACATGAACTATATTTACATATTTTAAATGGCTATATCATAATTTAAATAACTAATCTTCTGTTGGACATTTATTTCCATCTTTTCTATCAGTAACGCTTTTGTTATTACAAATGGTCCTTTGGCTGATCAGTGTACACATCTAAAATTATTTCTTCAGAATAAAAGTCTAGAAGTAAAAACTTTGAGCCTGAGTGAGCATACATGCTTTCACCACCATCTAGGAAAGTGGTACATTTTATCTTCTCACCAGTGTTTGAGATATATCTTCATTAATACTTATAACTACAACTTTTTGAACATCGCCAACCCTTTAATCTAATTTTGAAAAAAGACATAGTATATTGGACTATGGCCTCTTAATTTAAAAAATTTTTTTAATGTTTATTTATTTTTAGAGAGAGAGTGTGTGTGTGTGTGAGCAGGGGAGGGGCAGAGAGAGAGGGAGACACAGAATCTGAAGCAGGCTCTAGTCTCCAAGCTGTCCCCACAGAGCCAGACACTGTGCTCGAACTCACGAACCGTGAGATCATGACCTGAGCTGAAGACGGACACTTAATTCACTGAGCCATTTTTGAACTCTTGATGAGCAAAATAACAGTTTCTTACCCTTGAGTCCCTGCTGTGTGAGACCTTGCTGTCAAACCAGCCCTCGATGAGATCAGAGCAGGAGGGATACCTGGTCCCTGGCAGCTGTGTGTGGATTTAGACTTAAGTCACGTGAAGGCATCACAGACGCAACCATCAACCCAAAGGGATCTAACACCATTTATCAGGGAAAACTTAAAGCAGAGCATTAGTAGTGTGGGTGAGATTCTCTCAGTCTGGGTTGGGGAGGTCTGCATGCACCAGTAGGCAACACTCCAGTAGGGAGGGGCCCATCTTGGTAATGCTCTAAGTATTTATAGGGTCAGGGGCCAGGAATTGTCCATGGGACCATGTGGCAGTGATACCCCTTCTCAGATAGGGGGGTCCTTGGAGCCCAGTGGCTGTTCATATCAGCATGTTCTTCCATTGAGTGAAATGAGACCGAAGAGCCAGTTCCTTGTGCTACCTTGAAGGGAGGGAGGAGTGCCTCCAGGACCGTCCAGATCTGTCTCCCACCCATTCCGACCACTGGTAGCCTTGCCGGTGATGTCTCTTCTGGCCTCTGGTTCCCAGGGGTGTGTGCAGTGAATGGGCTCCTGTATGTGGTCGGAGGGGACGATGGATCCTGCAACTTGGCTTCGGTGGAGTACTACAATCCTGTCACCGACAAGTGGACGCTGCTGCCAACCAACATGAGCACGGGGCGGAGCTACGCAGGTCAGTGTGCCTCCCCACCGGCTCCACCCTCACCTCGCCCCACCCCTGCACAGACGGTGTGGGGTGGGGGTGGGCATGAGGTTACTTAACTCCGGACTCGGCGCCTCCTCCAGGGATGGCAGATAATTGTCCCATGTCACCACTTGTCCATTCTGTGCCCATGACGCATACCCATAACTAGCACTGTTTTCCCCCAGCAAACCTGAGTGTTGCCCCAGAATTCTCTTTCACACCCGTCTTCCCAGGGAGTCGCTTCCGGATACTCTGATTTGTCATAAGAGGCTTTAGAATTTCACTGCCATTTCTGGGCTCCTAGATAGAGTAAGAGACAGCTCTTGTTTTCCAGAAATTTAATTAGAAAGATGAGGTCTGTACATGAAATAGGACATACAAGATGATGTCCACATAACTTTTAATTGGTCTGTGCTATGCTGTACGTATTTTAAGATAGGACAGGTAGGAACTTCATGCAGAAAAAACGGTGTGATTAAACTTTGAGGGGGGGCCCCATCACACAGCTCTCTGCCCTTTGCCAGATGCTCCCTCCCTGTTCCCCAGGGCAGTGTGTTAGGTACAATGAATACATTTGCTGTCATGTTTTCAAGAACCTTCTGGATGAATGGAACTGTACCTTTCTGTTTTACACATGATGAAATTGAGGTTTGGAGAGTCTAAGTATCCTGCCCAAGACCACATGGCTTTAAAAAAATGGCACAGTCAGAATTCAGACTCTGGTCTGACTCCTGAGCCCGTGTCCTTTGTACTTCCCCAGCTGAGGGGGAGAAACTATTCCGGGCAAGCGGCTGGAGGGAAGAATAAGGAATGAAGCCAATGTAGAGGCTTATTTCTGGGTAGTGTGTGTGATGGGTTTGGTGAGGTCTGGGAGGTCGGACCACAGAGGGTGCTGCTGACGTAAGTGGTATGTAGCCCTGCTCCTTGTATCTTGTCTTCCAGAAACTGGAATAGTTATAGCTAACAGTTATTTAGTGAGCACAGAAGAACGTGTCAGGCATTACTCTATGTATTTTACAAACACTGTCTCCTTTAGTCTCCCCCACGACTCCAACAATATTCTTATTCCCTTTTTATATTAGAAGGTCAATCATTCTGTCTTGTTTGGATTTCTGTGCAGAGGAAGATTGTGCCATGCAGGCTTAAAGGGGCTCATACCACATTTTGTCAATACAGGTCCTCAGTTGTAGCCTAATTTATTTTTTTTCCTCGTGTGGGATTTTTCTCAATTAAATATAAAGATGCTAGAGGCATTTTGGTCTTAGAATGATTCTTTTCTCAAGATTAATTATTAAAACCAGTACTTTCATTTTCTTTTTAAATTTATAGTGGGAAGACCAGGGAGTTTGCAAGTACGAGGCAGTAAGGCGAGTGAGACACCCTGCCTTGGCTTCTACTGGGCCTTAATGAGAGGGGAAAGTTTAGGCATAAGTGGCTAGAATTTCATATATGTGCCAAATATTTCATGTCCACTCCTTTATTGTGTGTCCACTCTAGAAACAGGTGGGAAGGATACAAGGATATGTGCAATTTATGTTAAAGCCCGTTGACTGAGTGAATCCTTTTTTTTTAATGTAAAGAAATGTTCTGAAATGCAGAGATTTTTTTTTTACAATAGTTTATTGTCAAATTAGTTTCCACATAACACCCAGTGCTCATCCCCACAAGTGCCCTCCTCCATGCCCATCCCCCCTCCCCCCCACATCCGTCAGTCCTCAGTTTTTGTCAGCATTCAAGAGTCTCTCATGGTTTGCATCTCTCCTTTTCCCCCCCATTTCCCCCTCCTTCTCCACCTTGTTCCTCAGTTAAGTTCCTCCTAATCCTCCTATACGTGCAAACATATGATATTTGTCCTTCTCTGCCTGACTTATTTCACTCAGCATAACACCCTCAAGGTCCATCCATGTTGCTACACGTGGCCAGATTTCATTGTTTCTCATTGCCATGTAGTATTCCAT
>NW_024081356.1:27897-48331 GCF_003009895.1 Hyaena hyaena | reverse complement strand
GTCTGATGGCTGATGCTAGGACTTCCAGCACTATGTTAAACAGTAGTGGTGAGAGTGGATATCCCTGTCGTGTTCCTGATCTCAGGGGGAAAGCTCTCTGTTTTTCCCCGTTGAGGATGATGTTATGTGAAGGCTTCTCATAGAGGGCTTTGATGATGTTTAAGTAGGTTCCTTCTATCCCGACTTTCTCTAGAGTCTTTATTAAGAAGGGATGCTGTATTTTGTCAAATGCTTTTTCTGCATCTATCGACAGGATCATATGGTTTTTATCCTTTCTTTTGTTGATGTGAGGTGTCACATTGATTGATTTGCGAATGTTGAACCAGCCCTGTAACCCAGGAATGAATCCCACTTGATCTTGGTGGATGATTCTTTTTATGTGCTGCTGGATTCGATTTGCAAGGATCTTGTTGAGGATTTTTGCATCCGTATTCATCAAGGATATTGGCCTGTGGTTCTCTTTTTTTGCTGGATCTCTGTCTGGCTTGGGAATCAGAGTGATGCTGGCTTCATAAAATGAGTCCGGGAGTTTTCCTTCGATTTCTATTTTTTGGAATAGCTTGAGAAGAATTGGGATTAATTCTGTTTTAAATGTCTGATAGAATTCCCCAGGGAAGCCATCAGGTCCAGGGCTCTAATTTGTTGGGAGATTTTTGATCACTGATTCGATTTCTTCACTCATTATGGGTCTGTTCAGGTTTTCTATTTCTTCCCGTGTGAATTTGGGTAGTGAGTGTGTTTAGGAATTTGTCCATTTCTTCTAAGTTGTCCAATTTGTTGGCATATAATTTTTCATAGTATTCCCTGATAATTGCTTGTATTTCGGAGGGGTTGGTTGTAATAATTCCATTTTCATTCATGATTTTGTCTATTTGGGTGCTCTCTCTTTTCTTTTTGGTAAGTCTGGCTAGAGGCTTGTCAATTTTGTTTATTTTTTCAAAAAACCAACTCTTGGTTTCATTGGTCTGTTCAGTTGTTTCTTTAGTCTCTATGTTGTTTATATCTGCTCTGATTTTTACTAGTTCTCTTCTTCTACTGGGTTTAGGGCGTTCTTGTTGCTCTGCCTCTAGTTCCTTTAGGTGAGCTGTTAGATTTTGCACTTGCGCTTTTTCTAATCTCTTGAAATAGGCCTGGAGAACAATGTACTTTCCTCTCAGGACTGCCTTTGCCGCATCCCATAGATTTTGAATTGTTGTGTTTTCTGAAATGTAGAGATTTATGGAGAGTTATTCGTTGAAGTATTAGTTATGACAGCAAAGGGTGGAGAGCTACCTAATGTCTACCATCAGGGAAATAGTTAGACTGTGAAATACAGTGGAAGTGTTTTTAATGTCATAAGAAAATGTTTGTGACAGGCTGTTAGGCTAAAAAGGGAGGATGCATAAGGTATATACCACATGAGCTCGCTCCAGTAGTCCTGGGTCATGGACGTTTGAAGAGCTACCACTGAAGAAAAAGGATATTAGAATCAGATATGAATTTGATTTCCAATTCTACTCCTTGCCCTGAGACTCTGGGATGAGTAATCAGTCTGACTAAACCTCTTGTGTTCTCCTTTGTAAAATGAGAGTAAAATCATACCACGTCTCTTACAACTTTTGTATAGATACGTGGAACGCTTAGTACAGCACCTCCCCTGGCACGTAGCAGCCCATTGGTAAATGATCCATATTATTTTTGGAAGCCAGGAAATAGTCCAAAAAACATTTGAAAACATAAGAAACATTTTTTTAAATGGTGATTCCCTTTGTATGAAGGGATTAGAAATTTTCTTTTCCTTGTGTTCTGCGTTTTCCAAATTTCTCATAATGAGGATATTTTACTTTTATAATCAAAAGAAGAAGTTTATATAAAAAGCAATACAGGAGCCTACTTAAAAAGAAAAACAAAAAACCATGTTGCCTTATGAAAAAGAATCCTGAGATGCATTCAAGATGTTCTCAGGGTCAGGCAGCCCATCCGCGTCTGGGGGCTCTGCTGCTGCTCACCTCTGAGCTTTCCTGTCCACACCTTTATTCAGAATTCACATGCAACGGATGTCTTAGCACAGTCTCACCACAGGGCTATCCTGGCATTTCTTTTAGCAATGTTCTCTCCGTCTCATCTGCAACCAGATTTTATAGCCATGGGAGTATGTTAAAATGAGGCTCCAGTTACACCATTCCAATATACCTTACCTGTAAATTAGGATTTTGTTCAGGTGCAGATACCAGAAAAACTGACAGGTAATTGCTTAAATAAGGATGGTATGTTATTTGTCTCAGGCGGTAAGAGGTCTGGGGCTGGCCAAGGGGCTCAGACTATCACTGGAGAACCAGGTTTCTCCTCCCTTTTCTGTTTTGCCAGCTATACCAGTAGCTGCTGCTGCTACTTTGGGCCCTACATAAGTGTTCTCTGAGGAGGGACAAGGAACACAGTCACAGCTGCAGCACTGGCAGATGTGCATTGACAATGGTCTCCCCCAGAACTGAGTCACATGGCACTTCCACTTCCCAGAGTCTGGGAATCTGAGTGTGTATGGTGCTGGTCTCTGCAGTAGAGGACAGCATGTAGAAAGGATGTTGGCTGAATCAACCAATGGTATCTGCCACATTACAGAGCAATTCTAGGGTCACCTGTGGATTCACAAAGTTAGCTTTTGAGGGTGGTTCAAACTTGGCTAAAACCATAACACAGACATGTCTGGATTTTTTTTAAGTTTATTTATTTTGAGAGAGTGCACATGTAAGAGTGGGAAGAGGCAGAGAGAGAATCCCAAGCAGGCTCCAAGCTGTCAGCAACAGAGCCCAATGTGGAACTTGCTTCTCGTGAACCGTGAGATTTTGACTGGAGCCAAAATCAAGAGTTGGAAGCTTAACCAACTGAGCACCCCCAGTCATCCATGGAGTATTTTTCCAAGTAGAAAATTTAGCTGTGGAGGGGTCTTTCATTTAGGTGACCTTGAATATTATGGGAGCTGAGCCTAAAGAGGTAAATGGACTTGCCTGAGGCCACAGTGCAGCTTGAGTGGTGGCAGAGCTACAATTGGAATTCAGTTTATCTTACTTCCAGAAAGTCAGTCCACTGTTCTTTTCAGTTCATTTCAGTGTCTCATAAAAGTAGGCAGGAATCACTGTCACTTCTCTTAAAGTGATAGAGATGTAGATCCTTGGAGCCACCTCTGGGGGTCCACTGACAGCATGGAGTGTTGGTCACTGCAGTCCTGGGGTCAGGAAAGGAGTTGTTACCATAGGAACTGTGTGCATGTGATGCATGGTGGGGGTGGGGGGGAGGTGGAGACTACTAACACTATGTCTGTGGTGTTGAAGGACTGTACTTATGGGTTCAAGTATCTTGCTGGAACTTGGCCATGAGAGTGGAAAAGTGCCAGCCACCGGCAGCCTGAGTCCATAGGCCCTTCCATACAAACATACCCATTTTCCTGTTCTGGCGCCCTTGGGAGGATGGACTTGGACTCATAAACTCTGTGAGACTCCGAATAACTTTGGAGAAGCTAAGTTGCTAACTCTCTCTTCCTTTCCTCTTAGGTGTTGCTGTGATTCACAAACCATTGTGACCCCAACTCCCACTGCCAGGAGGTGCGGGAGGGGAGGGGTGCTGCCTGTGACTGAGAACGGCAGTGCCATGACTGCTGGGGGACCACTTGTTGCGAGGGTCTGCAGTGGAGCCTGAAATGCCCCCTCCCATGTGGCGATGTGGCAAAGTGCGTCCGGCATGAAGTCTGGTGACCTGCTTCCTCCCTGAGCAGTGGGTTCCTGACAGCTCCAGCACCTTTGGGCTTTTTTTGTGTGTTTCTATAGGAATACATGAGAACCTGGAGTGTGTGTGTGTGTGTGTGTGTGTGTGTGTGTGTGTGTGTGTATGTGTGTGTACAACATGGTGTTTCACTAAGTTGGGGGATGTGTGACAATCTACTGGATTTCTTTACTACTGATCCTTCTATGCTAAAAATCAAATCACAGAAACCTCTCTTCTGGATTTGCCCTGTGGGAACCCTGAGATGACTAAAGCTGCTGTCTTCTGGAGGCCAGGAATGTCCAAAAGCAACTGGTGAGAAAGGCATTGCCCTGACCATGCCCACATACTGGCTTTGACTACTGGCACTGCCTCCAGAAGAGCTGGGCATTCTTGAATGTGCACCATGTCCTCTGTGTGCTAGAACTGGGAACATATGGGTTCCCCAGCCCCTCTCTGGGCTCTCCTCCAGGAAGCAGGTGACAACTGCCTAATCCTTGGGCCACTGGTCTCTGATTCAGGTTAGGGAAAGTTTGTGTCTCTTCAGCTGGGAAAACCAGCTCTTCAGAGAAGCCCTGAGTGACACACTGGAGAAAAAAAAAAATCTCTATATACATGAAAAACAAAAACAAAAAAACAAACCAAAGTGGTAAGGTAGTTCCTGCCCAAAATGGTTTCAGAGTGGATCCTACTTCTGAGCTTTCCTGTGATAGGGCAGTCCCCCATGTATACTTGTTCTCTAGGCTTAATTTTTCACAGCATCTCCTTTTACTCTCAGAAGTATTCTGGTTTGGAGGATAAATAAAGGGTCACCCTACCTCCAAACCCAAAGATAGTTTTGCCCCTACTTTGGGTGGGGTTACATGTGATTTACATGGACACGGATGACTTCAAAGGAGAATATAGCAGCTGGGGCTGGCCCTCAGGACTTGATGGCAGTGGTCAGGTCTGTCCAATGTCCTCATCTTTCTTTTCTTATGCTTTCCTCCTGTTCCAAGGCCTATACCCCTTCTCCATCCTTCAGAATCCTCACCTCCTCATTGTTTTCCTGAGAGGGAAGAGATGGTGGTAAATGCCCCAGATGAGTGATCTCTCTCAGTGATATTTACATTTTAAAAGAGGAGCTTGATAAGAGATTTGCTAATTCACAGGAAAAATTAATAGCAGAACTTCAAGCATCTGGAGAGGGCAGGTATTTGAGGGCACATGGAATCATTTTCATTAAAAAAAACAAAGAAACATAAAGCCTTTCCTAAAGGAGCAAGTCATTTCTATTGGCATAAGGAGGGAAGGCCTTGTGTCTGGAGAGTTGCCTCACACTGCGGGGGCTGGAGTTCAACCCTCTCTGATTTTGGGGTCCACTTACAGGAACTAAGGGGCTTTATGAAAACTGATGTTAGACTTCTGGTAGAACTGGGCTATTTCCAAGCAGATGCTGCAGGAGACTGGCATCTCCCCAGCTTACCCCTGCAGTTAGAAAGCCACTAGCCTCCCTAGCTGGTTGGCTGCTTTGGGTATTTACTGTATATTTTTTTGTGCACTAAACATTCAACTCTCCTGAAGAAGAAATATCTTCTGATGTTGAGCAGATGTTATTTCAGTGAGACATTTGGAGAGCAGCACCAAGGCATCCGGAATTTTTAGCGGCTTCAGGAAGAGGCTAAAATACCCAGCTTTGTTGGGCCTGGAGGAAATGCCTCTAAAGGAATCAAAGCATCTCTTCAGTTGGGTGCTGTGTTCTCAGCTGGCCCTGCAGATGACTGTGGTTTCAGAGCGCTGCCTGGTTCTGGCTTGGAAGCTGATGGAATGAGCGTTTTGTTGCAAATATTCTTCCTCTCTGTTGGAGGAAGGTTTGGGACTTTGTTTTGGTGTGTGGCCGGGATGGGGTTGGGTGTTGGGATCCGATATGTGCTATTCACATCGCTTCTGATTTCAGATTAAAGGTCAACTTCCCACCCCGTTTCCCAATACCCGGGAGCTGGACTTCCGTGCTTTTGTGGGGGATGTTATGTTTTTCATCTTCCCTGAGAGCTAGTTTTCTCCCTGTTTTCTGCTTTTGGAGTTTTGCTATTGGTTCCACCTCCTGCCTCCCTTCCCAGAAGCACTGCTCCCTGCTGGTAGTAGGACTGAGGCCATGTTCATTTCATCGTCTCGTGTCCTTTCTCACAGGGACTAGAACGCTGGTACGTCACCACCAGCCAGGCTGCTCTGGCTGCACACAGATGCCATTTAAAACCTGCTGTCTCTTTATCACCAGGTACGATTCTCTCTCTGTAGTGGACACAACAGACTTGTTTTCAAGTCTATGCGAATCCTTCACCCCCGCATTGGGGTGGTGGCCAACTGCTTGTGAATTCAGCTTTGCCGCTGGTGTATCTGAAAGCTGATCACAGTAATGAAATGGAATTGGCGGCCCAAGGTTAGAAGCACCTTAGACGCCACTGGGATACTGATTTGGACAACATGGAAGTCAGACTCTGAATTCCAAAGTTCTTTCTCTTAAGTACCTAATGGCATCTCTTCCTTCTAAAAAGTTGCAGTATTATGCAAATGACAGTGACCTCATTTTCTGCTATGCAATAAGAATACTTAATTCTATTTCATGACAAACCAGTTGCAATATCCCCCAGCATGATTTTTGAGCTGTCTTACTTTGATATCTGTTGTGTAATGTTTGTATAATCCTGAGCCAGATCCTTTCAAAGATTGCCTTTTTATAAAATTGAAGCTAAAGCTTTCAGGCTAAAATTTTAATGTAGATATTTTTATAAGATAATTTTTTAGGATATTTGAATTGATTTTTTTTATCCATGATGATGAAGTGTTCTGTTCCATAAGTCATTCACTATTAAAGTTCATGCCTGTAGCTATTTTCCCTTTGTTTCTCACTCTCCAAAACTGATTTTTCAGTAGTTCCCCGGAGAAGAATCTCATTGACTTTGAGTTCTCTTAGACCATATTCAAGGGAGAGTGCTGGAAAACACAATCACTGGTGTTTCTTGAATTGCTTAGGGACTAACATTTAGCCTGACCCAGCTATTAGCCATCTAGATTGCCTGTCCACTTTTTTTGGAGTCCGCTCTCTCTGCAGGGGTGAGGCTGGTTGGCCCATCTCCTCGTGCTGGTCACTGCCTGGCACTGGCACTAAGCTGGGCATTTTGTGGCATGGAGAAGCTCCAGAGAAAGGCCTGCTCTCCAGTACATACTCCCGGGGGTTTCCTAGGCCCAGCAAACCAGTCCTCATTCTTTTCGATCTCCTCTTTCTTCTGAAGCTTCCACCAGCTAAAGACTTTTGTTGCTGGATGATGTCCCGTTTGGAAGTAACTTGTCTGTGAACTTTAAAAGAGGGGTCACTCTTCATGAACCCTACGAATATGTTAAGCATGTACTTTACAGATACTCACACTACACCTAAAACTTACTTGTTTCTTGAGCTGTGTCTGTACTCCAGGCTCTATTTTGTGTATTTATCTGCCATTAGTCTCACTAAAAAAAATCTTTATTTTTATTATTATTGGGACAGGTGCCATTTGAATTGCCTCCATGCTCCCCATTTGCACCTTGTTGGATCAGGTTGGGTGGTTGAGCAAACTCATATTCCAAGCTGGAGTTTTTAAGGCTTTGTTCACCTGGAGAAGCAAGGAGGTTGGAATGTTTTTTTTTTTTAAGTGTTTGCACTATTTAGAGTCCTAAGCCCCTCATGTTCATCTGTGCTGTGTGTGCTGTGTGACCAAGCAGGTGAGCCGGCAGCACTTTGTACATTTGGGAATGGAAGAGACTTCTTCCATAGTGGATAATCACAACCTCAGCAGTCCCTGCACAGCCTTTGTCACAGGGCTGAGTGACGTGTGGGTGTGACATTAACCCAGGCAGGAATGCATGTGACTCTGGCATTTGAAGAAACAAATTGCCCTAGTACTATGTTCTTGCCTCTGCTTGAGATTGAAAATTATCTCCCCCTTTTTCAGTGGCAATAAAGGACCCTTGCTGGACTTCTTGTTTAATTTGTATATGATGTATGAAATACTTTGAAAGAAGACTCAAGACACTGAATGTGTATGTCTGTGTGGGTGCTCTGCCAATGTGGTTGTCTATAGGCAGGCAGACTTGGTGACTGACACCCTGTTAATACATTGCATCAGTAGGGTCCTTACTCTGGTATTCTCTGCTTAGATGTTAGAGACCATATATCTTGTAAAAGAACGCTTGTCATATGCTCCATTGGTTACACCGATAGCTGAAGAAACCGTTACTGAAATGTATTATTTTAACAGGAATCAAGTTCTAGTTTCCCATACTTCATGTGACTTTAATTTTAATAAAAGCTGAACTGTGAAAAACTTTCTCAGTATTTCATTTCTATAGTCCAGGCTCTCCACTGTGTCTCAGACATGAAAAGGACAGACTTATTCCCACATATCTTCAGATTAAAAACTTTTTTTTTTTTTTAAGATCTGCTAGACAGGTCTCAGTTCCTTTGGTCTCTTCTCTGGCTTTGCAGCATAGAGCCACACCCACAAAGACCTTCTTCTGTGAGGCCCTGAGAGGCCAGTCTCTTCAGTGGTGTTCGGTGGTGTGGACAACTGTCTAGTGATGCTGTAAGGTGGGTGTGCTGGTCTCAGGCAAAGGGAAGAGGAAATAGAGATTTGGCTACATACAAACATTGATTTTTAAAAGTTTGTTAATAAGACCTGGAGATTTTACAGATGTTATGTTTTTATTATCAAGTGTACAAATAACAGTTATATTTTATTAAATGTGTACAACTTTTGAATTTTTATAAAATACCAAGGCATATGAAATAATAGCACTTATTCATTGAGTATTTACTATGTGCCAGGCACTTTTCTAAGTGCTTTACTTCTCTCAATGCATTTAATCCTCCTCATGGTCTTCCAAGTTACTTATTGTCTTCATTTCACAGATGAAAATATGACATGCAGAGCGGTTAGGTAACTTGCAGAAGGTAGCAGCTGTGCAGAGAGATGGAGCCAGGATATGGTTGCTGTGTCAAGTTGTGTCCTTAGTCCTCTGTTGCTACAGCCTTGAGGAGGTAATGAGGGGAGGAGGAGGTGCTAAGGAGCACCTAGGAGTCCGTGCAAAGTGCAAAGATGGCTCAAGAAGAATGCTGAAGCCCAACTTTTCTGGCCACTTGGACCAAAGATGTCTCCATTTTCTATTATGGTTAATAATCATATTTGTCACTATGATGATAGTAGCGGTAGCCACATTTGATTACGTACTTATTTTGTACCAGACACTGCTAAATGCTTTAGAACTTGATCTTTAATCCCAGTGACAACCTCTGAGGGAGGTGGCATTGCCTTTTGGAGGCTGGACATTTCCTATCACCTGCTCTGCCTTATCCCTTTTCCACCTCCTCCTCATGAGTAACTGTGGTTGCCAGGAGTCCGATCCTAAGAGTAAAATGACCAGCTGAGCTGGCTTCACCATATGGTAGGTGAGCCTCTTATTAAGCAGGCCTGGAGGCTTGGCTCAGCTGCAGTTGTGAAATCCACCTCCTTGGGAACCTGGGCTCCCCTCTGGTTAACAAACTGGACAATTGCAGTATCCTTCAGGATGTCAGTGGTTCTTCCCAGTTCCGGGTGACAGACGGACAGCTCAGAAGGGTCAGGCTCATCTTCAAGCCAGAGCCACCAAGGGACAAGTGGGGGCTTCTTGGCCAGATCCCTCCCCAAACTTGGAAAAGTGGATTTTTAACTCCCAGAGGACACGGTGTGCTTGACTTTGTCTGCATCTCCTGTGCCTATCTCTCAGCATTCAGGAATTAGTCACAGGAGAAGAAGAAAAGTATGTGAGGAGTGCTCAAGTGGTGGAAAACAACAAGTAGAGTATGGGGTGCTAGTAGGGCTCGAGTTGGCGGGGAGAGAAACATGGACACCCAGAGAGAATGGGGGGCAGACTCACAGACACCTGGGGAAGGGGTGTGAAATTGCCACCAAGCAAGAGAGAATGAGACACACAAAGGGAGAGAGGGAGGGAAAATGTCATGAGAAATGTCATGAGGGAGAGAAATGTCATGAGAAAGATGCCTGTATGTGCACATGTACATGCACAGACATGCACACACAGCCAGAGATACCACTCATACAGAAATCCAGACAGAGACCTGGGGGAGACAGAGTGAGAGGCAATCATTTCATAAAGTGACACAAGACAGGTCAGCCTAGTGGTTCAGACCAGAAGCATTAGAGGAGACATGGATTCACATGTGGCCTCTGGAAAGGTGAGGCTGTGGCCTCAAGCCAGCGTTTACTTCTCAGCGTCAGTGCCTCCGACTATAAAATATGGATGCTGACACCATTTTTGTGAGCTTGTGGAGAAGGTTACTTGACAAGGCCCTAAAACATGGAAGGCAGACACTCAAGGCCGCAGGGAGGCTGTGCCTGGCAGAACAGCTTCTTGAGTAAGAGACCCAGTCTCCTGCAGTGACCACACTGAGGACATCCTGACAGCACACAGGTCACCGTGAGCCAGGAGTGTGAGTGGAGGGAAGAAAGACACAGGAAGAGAGCTGGGCTCTCTGTTCCAGGGTCCTGTCTGGTCTGGGGGGTACCCCTGGGGTTCAACTTCTGAAGAAGGCCTCTGTGCAAACCAGCACAGGGGGCTTGGTCTACTGCAGCCCCTTGGCTGCTTTCTCTTTGGCACAACTATGTTTAAGTCCCTTTTGTTGTCTCCTTCCCTTAGCGTGGGTTTGGGGGAATGTCTCCCCAGTTTACTTCCTGCTTTAGGAGTACAGAATCTTCCTGGCTTTGATCCCACTGACTCCATGGAATGTGGGATTTAGTAGCACATATGTTACTGTTTATGTTAGTAAGGAATTTCAAGGAATTTTTGATTCTTGAAAAAGCCCAGTGAGGTAGCCAAGACAGATACTGTTGTGTGCAGTAGGTCTCTACCTATTGTATACAAAGGGTACTTTCTCAGTGAAGTGGTTCGTGCATGAGAAACATGCAGAGTAGGATATTTATTAGTGGTAGTGTTTATTCCTCTTAGTATTTCCCATTCTACAGACAGAGAAACAGGCGAGAAAGAGCTTGAACAACTTGATCAGATTCCTAGAATCAGAACTTGGACTCTGTCACCTAAGATTGTGTTTGGCTCCACATGACAGCAGTGGCTTAACTGAAGGGTGGCTTATTTGGCTCACATAACCATGAGTCCAGAGGTAATCAGTCCAGGGCTGGCAAAGAAGTTCCATGATGCCATCGGGATCCTAAGTCTTTCTGTCTTTTTTCTCTTCCATCCTTAGCATGTTGCAAGATGGATGCTCCACACATACTACCGCATCTGCAAAAAGGTTTGACAAGGAAAGGAAAGGGAAGGCAAAAAGGGTGGTGTCTCTAACAGGAAAAAGAGGACTTTCCAGAAATCCCTAGTAGAATACCACTTAGATTCCTTGTAGTGCCCTTAGCTGCAAGAGAGTCAGATGAATGCTTTTAACTGGGCCCATTGCTCCTCCAAACAAACTCAAGATTTGCACCTAGGAAAAAGAAGGGGCACAGGGACATTGGGTAAGCATTGAGCAGTGTTGGCTACAAAGCTCTTATTAGCTTTCTGTTTCAAATGCCTTGTGGTTCCCTCTCCACCAGTCAGCTTGTCCATCCTCTCACTTCTGCCCTTGAAATTTCCTTGGCTGAGCACTAACCATATGCAGGGCTCCTTATCATTGAAAGCTGATGGTGCTCCCTGTGCACTTGGCACTGCTGAGGGGATAGAGAGTGGGCGCCCTGGGACAGGACAGGGCAAGGAAGGCTCCTTCTGGACCCTCACTCTGCTGTCTTTCTTGCTATATTGACATCAAGGGTGGATATCTCTCCTGCAGGATGAATGAGATATCCTAAGTAATGCAAGACCTTTAGGAGCCTGTCACTGAGGCTTTAGAGACAGCTCATTTATCAGCTGTGGAAGTTTTCCTGAAGCGCTGATTGAGGAGGCCTGTCAGCTGCAAGATCTATCACCTTGATCTCAAGAGTGACCCGTGTATGCAGCACCATAAATCTTTCTGAGCCACGAACTGGGAGGCAGAGGAAGGTGAAATGCAATGTTGGCCTCTTAGAGGCAATCTTCCCAACTCCCTTGTCCCTCTGTCCTCCAAGATGTCCTCACATCTGATGGTGGCCCACTGGGTAGAGTCTAGAGTTGTGCTGAGCTGAAGGAGGTGATGAAAATGATGTGCACAGTCAGGCTGCCAAGCGTCTGTCCTAGGTCTGTTCTTGCTGGGTGTGGCTCCCACCCAAGCTGTGGCTGCAGAGCAGGAGGAGGAAATATATGAGCTGCAGAGGTCTTTGGCCTTTTCTGTACCTGGTGAGGAGAGTATGTGGCAGTGTGAAGAAGGCGGAGAGAGAGCCTGGAGACCTGGTCTCAAGCGTATCATTTGACAACCTGGTCTCAAGCGTATCATTTGACAACACAGCGTATCATTTGATGGTTAAGAGTTTTGAATGTGAGTTACTGTACATTTAAACCCCTATCAACCCATTCCCAGGCCCTCTTCCAGACCTTCTGAGGACAGACAGGTGAACATAGGCAGCATACTCCAGCTACAAGGGAGCCCACCCACTTGGGGAGCTAACAGCCTCCTCAAGTGCCTTCCTCTGGATCTGAACCTCACTGTACCTTTAAGCACCAGGCTGTGTCTGAGGTGAGGGGATCAGGGTGTGGGGAGAAAGGCTGGGACCATAGAGGGCATCCAAATGTATTTTTCAGCCCCATATCCATCATTTTAATGTAACCTGGCCTCCTATTTGAATGATTAACTAAGGAAGTGTCTGTCTCAGCACCTGCAGTTTCTGTACAGCCCTGATAAGGAAGCCCATAAAATCATCTTCAGGAACCCAGAGGAGATTTTATGTATGTCCCAGAAAAGGTGGTTTGGTTTCTAGCAGCTTTTAGCAGAAACTTTCTGCCTGGATCGGGGAGGTTGCTAGATACCAGGATCCTGTGAAAACAGGAAGTCTGACCCTAGGTGGACTCAGGAAGGCCCAGGTAGACATTGGTGGGATGAGAAACAGAGCTGGTCATGCTGATTACATGACCAGAGGTGCCACAGTGGGCTCCATCCCCTGGGGTGGCATCACTGGAGCCCTCTCAGTGGGCCCTTGTGGGCCCCTTCTGGAGTCAGTCTCTAGTTAGTCACTGCCTTCCCTGGATGCTTCTGTACTTTGTGTGTATTCAATATATATTAGGTCATTCAATACATATTTATCCAGCTCTTCCTGGATGTCAGGATCTGAGCCAGCTCTATAGATACAGTGCAAATGAGAGGGTCCTCATCCTGGTAAGGTTCCTGTAGAGTTGTGCAGACAAAGTAATAAAGAGGGAATAATAGTACATTGTAGTAAGCATAAAGGTAAGTAAAGGAGCTTGTGGGCACATACAGAAGGGTTAGGAAAAGTGTCCCGGTCGAAGTGGTGGTAAGATAAGACCTTACTTTGGATGGATGATGGGTGTTGGCCTGGTGAATGGATAGGTGGAGGTGCTGGGGTGAGAGGAAGAAGGAATAGCAAATACAGAGGCTTAGAGGTAGGAGACGTGGCCCTGGTGAGAAAGCACAAGTACTTCAGTATGGCTGGATCATAGAGTGTAAGGGGAAGGTAGAAAGAGATGCTGGAGAGTCAGGCAGGAGCCATGTCACAAAAGGACTTGAAACCTTGGTGAGTGCTGCTAGCAGTAACACCTGTGAGGGAGTGAGGGCAGCAGGAGGAAGCAGGAGGAAGAAGTTAAACTATAATGCAGTTGCAGCAGAGGCTTCTGGAGCTAGGATGGCCTTTTATTGCTGTCCTGAGTTCACTCAAGGAGGATGAACTTTTGTCTGAAAAAAATCAGTCACTGACCAAAAAATAGGTAAATTGGACTTGATCAAAATGAAAAACTTTTGCACTTCAAATGATACTATCAAGAAAGTGAAAAGACAATCCACAGATGGAAGAGAATATTTATAAATCATATCTGGTAAGGATCTAGTATCTAGAATATACAAAGAATTCTTACAAATCAACAATAAGGAGATAACCTAGTTTAAAAATGGGCCAAGGATCTGAATAGACAGCTCTCCCAAAAGATGTACAAATGGCCAGTAAGCACATGAAAAGATCCTTGGCATCATTAGTCATCAGGGAAAAGTAAATCAAAACCACAGTGAGACACTATTTCATGTTCATAGGATGGATACAATCAAAAAGACAATAATAAGTATTATCCAAGATGTGGAGAAATTGGAACTCTCATACCTTCCTAGAGGGAATGGAAAATGGTGCAGCCTCTTTGGGAAACAGTCTGGCAGTTTCTCAAAAAGTTAAACACAAGTTTACCATACGACCTCAGTAACTGAACTCCTTGATAAAAACCCAAGAGAAGTGAAAATACATGTACACACAAAACTTGTACATGAACATTCATAGTAACATTATTCCTAAGAGCCAAAAAGTGGAAACTCATCATCAGCTGATGAATGGATAAACATAAAAAGGAGTGAATTACTGATGTATGCTCCAACATAGATAAACCTTGAAGACATTATGCTGAGCAAAAGAAACC
Source organism: Hyaena hyaena (assembly GCF_003009895.1). NCBI lineage: Eukaryota > Metazoa > Chordata > Mammalia > Carnivora > Hyaenidae > Hyaena > Hyaena hyaena. The sequence goes on along the minus strand of NW_024081356.1, from coordinate 34,036 downwards.
AGAAACAGAAGACCACCTTTGTATGGTTCTGTTTATGTGAAATATGCAGAAGAGGCAGATCCACAGAGACAGAACATAGATTAGCAGTTGCAAAGGCCTGAGGGGAGGGAGAAAAGAGAGTGTGACTACTAGTGGCACAGGGTATCTTAGGTATTTTGGTGGGGGGGTGGAGATGTGATAAAATATTCTGATATTTGATAGTGACAGTGGTTTTATAATTTTGTGAATTATACTAAGCTCCACTGAACTGTACTTTAAAAGGGTGACGTTTTATGTGAATTGTAACTCTAGAAAAAAGGTCATTTCATATGCATACCCCCAACTCCCATAGGTCATATAACCTTGAGTGACACAGTTCCCTTAGGGAGAGAGCCTTGCCTGTGGTGGGGCTCAGCTGCGACCCATTAGCAAACCACACTGTGCTGGGGCCTGGAGAATGAGTGTCTCCTGGGGGATCTGAGTTACATACATAGCATCCACTGCAGAAGGCTTCCAGGGTGAAAGCCGCACCTCTAGAGTTTTCCTTTGGCATGTAACCCTCATGACAACTCTTAAAAAGCAGGCCTTCTTATCCTCTTTTGAGATGAACGATCTGAAGGTCAGAGAGGTTAAGTGACTTGCACAGTCTCCATAGATAGTGGAAATTTGAATGAGAGTGTGAACTCATGTCTATCTGGGGCTGAACGTCAGCTTCTTCACTGTGATTCTGTGCTATTTCATGCTCAGTCATTCATAGGTTTGTTGTCCCTGAAAAATAAATTGGTTTGAAAGCAGGGACCATGTCTGAATGTATCTTCAGCACCCAGCACAGAACATAACAATGTACTTGAAAGTGTCTTCTAGGGGAATGCCTGAGTGGCCGAGTTGGTTAAGTGTCCGAACCTTGACTCAGGTAATGATCTCACAGTTTGTGGGTTCAAGCCCCGCGTTGAACATTGTCCTGACAGCTCAGAGCTTGGAGCCTGCTTCTAATTCTATGTCTCCCCCAGTCTCTGCCCTCCCCCGCAGTCTCTCTCTCTTTTTCAAAAGTAAAAAAACATGAAAAAAAATTTTTTTAATGTCTGCTAGGGGTGCCTGAGTGACTCGGTTGAGCGTCCAACTCTTGGTGTCGTCTCAGGCCCTGATCTCACAGTTGGTGGGATCAACCCTTGTGACAGTGTGGAGCTCTGGGACTCTCCCTCTCTCTGTCTCTCTCTGTCTCTGGTCCTCCCCTATTTTCAGTCTCTCTCTCTCTCTCTCTCAAAATAAATAAATAAAATTAAAATAATTTTTTAAAAATGCTAACCTGAAGTGAGGAGTTCCCTTCTCGACTAAAGAAACTTCACCACTGCTAATATTCAGCAAAGGTAGTTTTCTCTAAGTCATGAGGAAAAATGAGTGGAATGAGCAGAATTTCTTCATTCTTAATCCCTTTATGGGGGCATTCAAATTTTTGCTTATACTAGAGGACTCTAGATGCTGGTGAGGATGTGGAGAAATAGGCACCTACCCTGTTGGTGGGAATGTAAACTGGTGCAGCCCCTCTGGAAAACAGTGTGGAGGTTCCTCAAAAAATTAATAATAGAACTCCTCTATGACCCAGCAATAGCACTGCTAGGAATTTACCCAAGGGATACAGGAGTGCTGATGCATAGGGGCACATGGACCCCAATGTTCATAGCAGCACTCTCAACAATAGCCAAAACATGGAAAGAACCTAAGTGTCCATCAACTGATGAATGGATCAAGAAGATGTGGTTTATCTATACAATAGAAAACTACATGGCAATGAGAAAGAATGAAATCTGGCCATGTGTAGCAACATGAATGGACCTTGGGGGTGTTATGCTGAGCGAAATAAGTCAGGCAGAGAAGGACAGATACCATATGTTTGCACGTATAGGAGGATTAGGAGGAACTTGACGGAGGACTGTGGGGGAGAAGAAGGGGAGGGAAATAGTTGGGGAGAGGGAGGGAGGCAAACCATAAGAGACTCTTGAATGCTGAGAACAAACTGAGGACTGATGGGGGTGGGGCGGAGGGGAAGAGGGGTGATGGGCATGGAGGAGGGCACTTGTTGGGATGAGCACTGGGTGTTCTTTGGAAACCAACTTGACAATAAACTGTTAAAAAATTAAAAAAAATTTTGTTTATACTCAGACAACTTGATACTAACCTCTAGTATCAGAAACCATCTTATTTATCAAAAAATGTGTACTTCATCAATATTTCAGTTTCCTGTCAGATGCTCCCACACCTAAACACGTTCCACTGAAGACATGAGGAGAGTTACGCATTTCAATCAATTTAAATCAGGGCTGATGGAGGTACAATTTGACTGCTGTTTTCCCCTAGGTTTTTCCATGAAGCTGCTCCCTTGTGGCTGATGGAAGATCAGGGGCATTATCCTCAACATCTATGCCACCTACTCCCCCTGGCTAGGGATGGAGTGAGGTGTCCATAGGTGCATCTGGGCTGCCTTTGGTAGGATTTTCTTCGTGCGGGGGATATTGGGAGGAAGGGCATAGGTGGGGGTTGCTTAGCTGGAAGACAGTAACTGGAAAGGCACTTTTCAGACTAGGTGACTGTGGGATGATTTTCCAGAATCTGGGAAGGACCACACATGCCACTTTCCTTACTTTAGTCTGACGTTTCATCCTTAGAACACAAAGAGGATCTTGACTCTATTAAAGTAATAACACGCCTGCCTGTCAAAGTTGGCTGCCTCAACAGTTGTTCCTATCTGAGTATGAACACCTAAGCAAACTTGCAAGGCAAGGAAGCAAAGGACACTGGGGACCTGAATGGGGGCCGAGGGCTGGGAGGGAAAAACTGGGGCAGAATGTAGTGGTGAACAGCGAGGCTCCAGGGACCTCTTGTGTAGCCCGACTTTCTGGCTCTGCTGTTATAACAGCACTCTTTCTGGGTTGTTCCTTCTTTTTTTTTTTTTTTTTAATTTTTAAATGTTTATTTATTTTTGAGAAAGAAAGAGAGAGATACAGAGAGCAAGTGGGGGAGGAGCAGACAGAGAGGGAGACACAGAATCGGAAGCAGGCTCCAGGCTCTGAGCTGTCAGCACAGAGCCCAGTGTGGGACTCGAACTCGGGAATGGCGAGATTGTGACCTAGGCTGAAGTCAGACACTTAACTGACTGAGCTACTCAGGCGCCCCTGTGTTGTTGTTGTTGTTGTTTTTAATTTTAGAGTGTGGGGAGGTTCAGAAAGAAGGATAGGGAGAATCCCAAGCAGGCTCCACTCTCAGTGTAGAGCCTAATTTGGAGCTTGATTCCATGACACTGAGATCATGACTTGAGCCAAAATCAACAGTCAGATGCTTAACTGACCAAGCCACTCAGGCACCCTGTTACATCTGTGAAATGGGGTAATAATAGTCCTCAGTGCACAGGGTTGTTAGAGGGATAAAATGAGAGTACATATATGGCAGACATAAGTGGAAATATAGTTACATGAGCAGAGAAAATGCAGTCTCGTTTTCTCTCATATGCTCTGAATTTTCCTCATGGGTCTTCCACTTGCTTGCTCCACCTTATGGAGGGGAAACACTTCCATTTTAAACTATCCCTCTAGGTAGGTCTCACCCTTTCATGTTTGTCTGGTTCCCTTTCCTCTTACCCTGGGTGGTGTCTATGAACAAGAAAGGTTAGGTCCTCGTGGCAGAGGAAGAGAATCATTTCTTGTCTAGTCAGGGTTCAGTTGCAGGAGATGGACATATAGCAGGATATTTCATGGCTTGTGAAATTGTTGTGAGAAGTCAAGGAACAGACTCAAGGCTACTACGCTTCTCCAAACTGTGCTGCAGAGCAAGTCAGCCTGAGCAGTGAGGCAGAAAGCTGCAGAATCAGAAACAGCCATCAGAGCTCCCAGCCAGGTGCATGCTGCCTTTGCCATGATCTACACCCAGAATATGAATACCCATCTCTCTCCCCATATCTATAGAGCCTGGTCGTGTTTTGTTTCAGTGCATCTTTTTTTTTTTTAAATTTACATACAAGTTAGCATATAATGCAACAGTGATTTCAGGAGTAGATTCCTTAATGTCCCTTACCCATTTAGCTCATCAACTCCTCCAGTAACCCTCTGTTTGTTCTCCATATTTAAGAGTCTCTTATGTTTTGTCAACCCCCCCTCGTTTTTATATTCTTTTTGCTCCCCTTCCTTTATGTTCATCTGTTTCATACCTTAAATTGCTCATATGAGTGAAGTCATATGATATTTATTTATCTTTCTCTGACTAACTTTGCTTAGCATGAGTTCCATCCACATAGTTGCAAATGGCAAGATTTCATTCTTTTTGATGCCAATACTCCATATGTATATATACATATGGTGGTGTCTTTATCACCTTCTTTATCCATTCATCTGTCAGTGGACATTTGGGCTCTTTCCATACTTTGGTTACTTTTGATAGTTCTCCTATAAACATTGGGGTGCATGGGCCCCTTCAAAACAGCTCACCTGAATCCCTTGGATAAATACATAGTAGTGCAATTGCTGGGTCATAGCGTAGTTCTATTTTTAACTTTTTGAGGAACTCTGTTTTCCAGAGTGGCTGCACCAGTTTGCATTCCCAGCAGCAGTGCAAAGAGATCCTCTTTCTTGGCATCCTCACCAACATCTCTTGTTGCCTGAGTTGTTAATGTTAGCCATTCTAACAGGTGTGAAAGTGGTATTTCATTGTGGTTTGATTTGTATTTCCCAGATAATGAGTGATGTTGCGAATTTTTTCATGTGTCAGTTGGCCATCTAGATGTCTTCTTTGAAGAAGTGTCTATTTATGTCTTTTGCCCATTTCTTCACTGAATTATTTGCTTTTTTGGGTGTTGAGTTTGATAAGTACTTTATAGATTTTTGATACTAACCTTTTATCTGATGTGTCATTTGCAAATATCTACTCCCATTCCATTGGTTGCCTTTTAGTTTTGCTGATTGTTTCCTTCACTGTGCTTCACTTTTATTTTGATGAGGTTCCAATAGTTCATTTTTGCTTTTGTTTCCCTTGCCTCTGGAGATGTGTTGAGTAAGAAGTTGCTGCGGCTGAGGTCAAAGAAGTTTTTGCCTGCTTTCTCCTGAAGGATTTTGATGGCTTCCTGTCTTATGTTTAGGCCTTTCATCCGTTTTGAGTTTATTTTTGCTTATGGTGTAAGAAAGTGGTGCAGGTTCATTTTTCTGCATGTTGCTGTCCAGTTTTCTCAGCACCATACTGTCTTGATGATTACAACTTTGTAATACAGCTTGAAGTCTGGGATTGTGATGCCTCCAGCTTTGATTTTCTTTTTCAAAATTGCTTTGGCTATTCGGTTTTTTTTCCTGGTTCCATGCAAATTTTAGGATTGTTTGTTATAGCTCTGTGAAGAATGCTGGTGTTATTTTGATAAAGATTGCACTGAATACTACTTTGGGTAGTATTTGATAAGGATTGCATTGAATACTACTTTGAGTAGTATTGACATTTTAACAATATTTGTTCTTCCTATCCAGGAGCATGGGATATTTTTCCACTTTTTTTGTGTCTTTTTCAATTTCTTTCATAAGCTTTTCATAGTTTTCAGTGTATAGATTTTTCACCTTTTTGGTTAGATTTATTCCTAGGTATTTTACCGTTTTTAGTGTAATTGTAAATAGGATCGATCCTTAATTTCTCTTTCTGTTGCTTCATTGTTGATGTATAGGAATGCAACCAATTTCTGTGCATTGATTTATTGATTTTATATCCTGCCACTTTGCTGAATTCATGGATCAGTTCTAGCAGTTTTTTTTGTGGAATCTTTTGGGTTTTCCATATAGAGTGTCATGTCATCTGTGAAGGCTGAAATTTTGACTTCCTCTTGGCTGATTTGGATGCCTTTTTTTTTTTTTTTTTGTCTGATTGCTGAGGTTAAGACTTCCAATACTATGTTGAATAACAGTGGCGAGAGTGGACATACCTGTTGTGTTCCTGACCTTAGGGGGGAAAGATATCAGTTTTTTCCCATTAAGGGTGATATTAGCAGTGGGCCTTTCATATATGGCTTTTGTGATCTTGAGGTATGTTCCTTCTATCCCGACTTTCTTAAGGGTTTTTATCAAGAAAGGACGCTGTATTTTGTCAAATGCTTTCTCTGCATCCATCGAGAGGATCATGTGGTTCTTGTACTTTCTTT